>NW_015632746.1:472278-476775 GCF_001515625.1 Sinocyclocheilus rhinocerous
ATTGTCCCTGGATCAGTAGGATACTCTTGTAATAAAGTAGCAGTGGTAGCGGACAGATTTTAAGTATCAATTCTGCTTAAAAAGATGCAATCTAAACCTGATTACATGAAATAAGCCTGCTCCCGAGCAGGTTTAAACTAACGGACCTGTTGCTATGACAGCAACTCCGGGATGAGCTTCGAAGAACCAAATAATCCAAGATCATGCCAAATCGCAAACAATCAAATCCAGCTAACTGAGTTAGCGACGTACGAAGAACGGGCCCCTGTTGGGGTATGGGTTTGTTTGTTTTGGTGCTTTCAAATGTCAATATCGTCTGGCAAAATTCCCTTAGTGCACCTTTAAGTCCACAGACGGTAATCTACTCTCCAGTCTGATTTGTTTGTCGGACAAAATGGCGGATTCGGCGTTATGATTGATCAGATCACCTGTCAATCAAACTCCCTGCGAAGGGTCAATTGAGAGGTATTTGATGATCGTTTGAGACTGTTTAGATGATGATATGAATATATGTTTATTCTTCTGAGTTTCATGAAATAATCAAATGCATTGAGTCACATAGCAATGCTTTGCACTGCTGAACAAACAAATACCTGTGGGATGATTTTAGGAGATGAATCATGTCGAAAACAGAGCCCTCAGGCTATCAAACTCTATTACTATTTCATACAAATCTCATCCATCTTTGATATTCCTTAAATCCCTCATCACTTATTCAGCTATGAAATGCTTGATTAAGGAAGAACACAATGGAACAAACCGCATGAGGCATGTGACGGGGACACAGAATGCCATTACCATGGCAACACATGCATCTCCACTGCCAAAGCACAATAGTCTCTCCTTCAGTGCATAGCGCTGAGATACTTCACTATTACAATTTAACACAGCCTAAAAGCTTGAAATATGAGTGTACCTCCTGGACTTATCAAAAACATCACATAAGCATTTCCTATTATAATGCAAAAATAAAATACAATTGCTTTGACCAGGACATGTTAGCAAGTTTTATTCACCCAAATGTTAACCTTAGTTTAAATATCAGGGCCTCAAGATCGTATCAAAATATATATTTAATTTTAATTTTTGCTTATCCAAATACCTATTTAATGAAAATACATCTTTCCACACTGTTTTCCTCTAAAGGAATACTGAATGCTATTTAATATTTTTTTATTTATATTCTCCAATATAATACATAGAAATAAACAGCAATATAGTTTTTTTCTAAATATTTTATTATGCCATACTGTAAAAATGCAGCTATAAGGATGTTGTTGCAGCACATTTGTTATATTTAAAATACCTATTTAATGAAAATACATCTTTCCACACTGTTTTCCTCTAAATGAATACTGAATGCTATTTAATATTTTTTTATTTATATTCTCCAATATAATACATAGAAATAAACAGCAATATAGTTTTTTTCTAAATATTTTATTATGCCATACTGTAAAAATGCAGCTATAAGGATGTTGTTGCAGCACATTTGTTATATTTTATATTTAGTTGACTAGACAGAACCAAATCTCCATCTAGTCTTATTGAGAAAGTTTTGCCATGTATCATTTCAATAATACAAAACAGAAACAGAGACACGGATTCACTCAGAGGAACTGATGTGCTTCACAACTCATGTTTCTTTAAAAAACTAATTTCCTGTCATCCTTCCTCACTACATCCACTTACTTTTTGAAAAGTACTTTAAAAATGTAAATGACAATGATTGAAATCAGCTTGATTCTAGGTCTTTGCCTATATTAAAAATCAGCCCCTGTGGCTCTGATATTCTTGTCTTTAAATACAGTTCGGATCTCTCCTTTGGTATTTTGTGTCTGTTTTATCACACACCTAGTGAAAATCATGTCTGTTTGCTTAGAAATGTCATAACACACCTCTCATAAACAAGCCACATGATTTGAAAAATCATTCACATCTGTAGCTCAGTCAGTGTGGATACTTTTAACTACAAAACGTAGCTGTAAGATTTTACCCTCCTAGATAAAAAACAGACAAAGCTAGTTAAGATGGTTTCTTAACTCGATGTTTGCAGCACTGTAAGTACAGTAAAGTATATTTCCTGTAGGCCTGGTTATGATCTCACATTTAAAGCACCTTTTTCAAGCATGAGTCAATATACAACACAACCTTAACCACCTCTCTGAATGAATATAACACCTCCACCTCTGTGGACCAAAGGTGGGTGTGTAATTGATGCAGCCGTGTATAGCATTGTACTGGTTTATCCCTACAGCTCTCTGGCACTGACTGTAAGACTGGTGGGTGTGTGACTTCCTGTACAAGAGCCACAATCACAGCTGATTAGCTTTTAGAAAATAGAAACTAGCAGAACAGACACAAAAAGACCGACGGACGGACGGACGGATAGATAGATAGATAGATAGATAGATAGATAGATAGATGGATGGACGGACAGAAAGATGCATGGATAGATAGACGGAGAGACAGATAGATAGAAAATAGAAACTAGCAGAACAGACACAAAAAGACAGTCAGAGACGGACAGACAGACAGATGGGACAGAAAGATGCATGGATAGACGGAGAGACAGATAGATAGAAAATAGAAACTAGCAGAACAGACACAAAAAGACAGTCAGAGAGATGGATGGATGGACAAACAGAGGGACAGACAGACAGACAGACAGACAGACAGATAGATAGACAGACGGAGAGACAGATAGATAGAAAATAGAAACTAGCAGAACAGACACAAAAAGACAGTCAGAGAGACAGACAGACAGATAGATAGATAGATAGATAGACAGACGGACGGACAGATAGATAGAAAAAGATAGATAGACGGAGAGACAGACAGATAGAAAATAGAAACTAGAAGAACAGCCACAAAAAGACAGTCAGAGAGATGGATGGACGGACAAACGGAGGGACAGACAGACAGACAGATAGACATAGACAGACAGACAGACAGACAGACAGACAGACATAGATAGATAGATAGAGAGATAGAGAGATAGAGAGAAAATAGAAACTAGCAGAACAGACACAAAAAGACAGTCAGAGAGACAGACAGACAGACAGTCAGATGGACAGAAAGATGCATGGATGGATAGAGAGACAGATAGATAGAAAATAGACACTAGCAGAACAGACACAAAAAGACAGTCAGACAGACGGACGGACGGACGGACAGACAGACAGATGGACAGAAAGATGCATAGATAGATGGAGAGACAGATAGATAGAAAATAGAAACTAGCAGAACAGACACAAAAAGACAGTCAGAGAGATGGATGGACGGACAAACAGAGGGACAGACAGACAGACAGACAGACAGATAGATAGATAGATAGATAGATAGACGGACGGACGGACGGACGGACGGACGGACAGACAGAATGATAGATGCATGGATAGATAGACGGATAGACAGAAAGAAAATAGAAATCAGCAGAACAGACACAAAAAGACAGTTAGAGAGACGGATGGACGGACAAATGGAGGGACAGACAGATAGATAGATAGATGGATGGATAGACAGACAGACAGGATGGTGGTGGTCACCTTATGCATGAGCTCCTCATTGTATGTGAGGAGGAGTGTGCTGCTGGACAGTGTGTGTCCGTCCTCTGTGTCTGTGTCCACTGGAGAGGAGCCGTAAGCGCTGTCAGGATAAGCAGGCTCTCCCTGCTCCACCAGCTCCAGCTCTGAAGTGTTCTCCATCATCAGCTCCATGTGTGAGGTGCTTCTCAACAGCAGATCTTTGACAGTCATTGAGTCTTTTCCTCGCTGGCTCGCTCGTCTCAGAGATGTCACGGCGTCTCTTACCTAGTCTTGTCTCTGATGTGCAACGATGGCTCATGCCAGAGATTCTTATAACCTGATGAAGTTTACACTATTAAATATTTAACAGTAGTGCTTCCTGTGGCATGTAGTACAGGACATGTTCATGATGATAGCAGTGTACACAACTGTGCTCACTGTGGCAAACCATTTTGGGTCGTTCCTGCTGTGTTGAACGTTTTGAACTATATATGAAGCTTTTAAAAATGAATACGATTTCATTGTAGTGTTGGATGCTTTGCTCAAACTCACACTCACTTTATTCAGTATAACCTTATTATTTACAAAATGGAAATGCAGGTTAGCCTGCTAAGTGAGGGACTGACAGTTAGCTTGCATGAGAGTGCAAGGTTTTAACCACATATTTAAGATGTAATCATACAGATTTCTGTAGTTTTATCAAGCAGGATGGAAGGATTTATAGTGACACAAACCAACTAATACCGCAAAACAACCCAGAACTAGCTACAAATGTTGCTAAAATGTTGTCACCATATATATATATATGGTGACAACATTTTATTAGCATTAGCATATTAACATTAGATTCCTCATTAGCATCTGTTTCTAACACATAAAAAAAAACGCACAACATCAAAAAGTTACCATAAAGACCTGCAATATTGGGTTATATATATATATATATATATATATATATACATATATATAT
>NW_015632746.1:476809-504676 GCF_001515625.1 Sinocyclocheilus rhinocerous
TATTTTTTTACTAAGTCTCTTTTCAAAATGTAATATTTAATATTTTAAATTATATTAAAGCATATAATATGAAAAATATGCATAATAGTCGGAATGACAATTATTCTTTTGAATTATTGGTTTTAGTAACTATTTTCAATTCACTAGTAACTTGCTATTTAAACTGTAATAATACTTGCTTTCTGGAGCTATTCGAACTTTCGATTCATAAAAGAAAAAAAAAAATCTATGACCGTTTTCACAAAAAAATATTAAGCTGCACAACCGTTTCCTACATTTATAATAATCATAAATGTATCTTGAGCTCAAATCAGCATATAATGATTTCTGAATGATCATGTGATACTGAAGACTGGAGTATATGATGATTACAATAATAGATTACATTTTAAAATGTAAATGTTATTACTGTTTTTACTGTATTTTGACCAAATAAATGCAGAGTATGAGACTTTTTAAAAAACAAAAACCAAACAGTCTTACTGACTTCAAACGTTTGACCAGTGTATACACATAGGCTTTAGTAAAATGTGAATCAAATTACAATCGTGTAAATTCAGCTTAAACATGAATTTTCCCAATCAACAAATAAATAAAACATGACAATGTGACTTGATTTCACATCTTTATTGTGCCATCATGTGTCATCTGTTGCTACCCATCGGCCCTAAAAAGGCTCGGGTTCAATGTGTCTCGAACTTTCAGGTTAAGACTGGTGTTCACACCCCACAGAGACCCGGTGAGACTGACGATGAACATAAAACAAAAGCTGAAGCAGCATTCTCAAGTTCTCACCAACAGGTTAAAATATGACTTTAAATACAAAAATAGCATTCATTCATTCATCCATCCATTCTTTACATCCTAATTACACTTGTTTCTTCTGATACCACAAAAGCTTCACCGAAGCACATACATGAAGAGAAAAAGGACACTTTAAACCTAAAACACAAAAGAACAGAGTTTTCTGCTCAGTAAATCAAAACCTGAAACAACCCCTTTGAAACACATGACACTTAAAATCTACCGTAAAAGAAGCATTGTATTTGCCAAATAAAAGCAGCATGTCGAACAAGACACATTTGTTTGAACTTATGTTTCCTAGTGTCTTCATTGAAAGGCGAGAAAGCAAAACAGCACACATAAATGGACAAACGTGGGTGGTTAAAAACAGTAACAACCAGCTATGACACATTAAAACGGATACTGATCATTTCCAATCTGAACTGTATTCTGAATTTAAAGGGACAACTCACAAAAAAAAAAAAAAAAAAAAAAGAAGTAAATTCTGTTATCATGTGCCAAAACCTGAATGACTTTCTTCAGTGGAACACAAAAAGAAGCAGAACGTAAAAGCTGCCGAAGCTCTCAGGCTCTAAAAAGCACAAAAATAGCTCAAGTCTATATGACTCACGCACACTATTTTAACGATAGCTTTGTGTGGGAAACAAACTGAAGCTCACCCAGAATTAGAATATTCACTGATGTTATTCCACACTTGTATGACTTTAATTCATCTTCGAAACAAAAATGAAGATATTTTTCATCAAACCTCCATTGAAATTCCATTCAACCAACACGTTCAAGCTTCAAAAAAGTTAATTAAAGGCATCATAAAAGCAATCCCTGCAGTGACTGCAGTGGTATAATCCCAATTTTATTTGTTTTGTGTGTGCAAAAAAACAATGTATGCACGTTTTGTTCGTTACATAGCTGATTTTGCTATAGGGCTTGGTTTATTTTTCAAGATGGTGCTAAAGTGTGAATTTCTTGTATACCACAGCTGAAAGAAATCAGTAAGAGTGCATTACGGAGTGCAATTCTCCCTTAAACGTGTATCGGAGATCAATGCGGAAGTGGTTTGATTTTGGTTGAATGTAAGTGGATTAACAAAAATATTTCAGGTTTCATTAAAAATGTATAATGTATTAAGTCTTGAAGCTTTGGAACATCATGAGGGCGAGTAAATGATGACAGAGTTTTCATTTTTGGTTGAACTAAGTTACTGACTGAAAATCGCCCTCTCCATCATAACTCTGAAATCTTGCATTTTTGCATGTTCAAATTTGGCTTGTTTTTCAATGCAAATTTTGCAATCCTCAATGGAAACGGGTGATATGTGCATAAACTCAACATGGATGCACTCTAAAAAATGCTGGGTTAAATATAAAGGACATTCAACGACGACAAAGTCACAGTATTACAAAACTCAGACTCTTGTTTCGTGACGGACGGGATTTCATTAGTGTTTGTTTTGTTGCTGTATACGATGAGTCCATGCAGTGCTGCGTCTCCGAGCAGCTGAATCACGTAAAGTGAGAGAACATATCAATCCATTGGCAGAAATTAATGACGATTCTACAAGCTCCGCCTCCTCTGCTGACTCAGCCAATCAGGCGGGAGCTCTTTCTTACAGTAAAGTGCACTTCTTCAATCTGATTCCGAAGTTTTGATATTAATGCTTCAAAATAAGCATTGCGATACAGCCAGAGGACTCCAGCCACTTGCCTCCAACAGCTTCAAATACCAATTTTGACCACTGTCTTACAGAGGAAAATAATGTGCAGATTTTTTCTCGTAACAAAGAATAAAAGTGTAAAATCGTTGAGATTTGGGTCTTTGTATCACAAACCCACACCATAAACTATGTGCTAATAAGACTCCGAACCTTGTAACAACGTATTTAGATGACATCTAAACATTGATTTATAAAAGCAAGACTCACACATGTCCACTTCTGGCAGTCTTCTTGTGCAAATTTAAACGTTTTTTTCTCTCGTAGATTCACCCTCAACCAGTTCCCGCCCTCAACAGAAGGTGCCTTGACTAGTAATGGGATGGTCTGAAAGACCACGACTCGTAATCTTCACTCTTGTGGACAGTTCTTCAGGGCCTTCGGCACTCTGCTCCATTTGTTCGAGCTTGCAAGGCTACCTAATGCGACCGTCTTTTTTGACTGGCCCCAGTTCTGATTTGGGGTCAGGGGACAAGGAACTCCAAGAGGTCTTTGTGCAGAGTCCTATGGTGGGACAGGAGGAGGTCTGCTCAGAGCAAATGTCTCCCGTGACCCAGAAAGCCCTGACAGAGCTGTCCACCCAGGCCTCCAGCGGCTTCCCCACCAGGGAGGTCTTCTTCTGCGCCTCCTGCAGGGCGGGCTCACTGGGCGGCAGCTTCAACACGTGGGTGAGCTGCTGGAAGCTTTGATCCAAATACATGTTACCTGGTGGACCTGCGTGTACCCAACCATGGTCTTCTGAAGAGAAGAGAAGAGAAGAGAAGAGAAGAGAAAGGTCAGTAGCCTATGAATATTTATTTGCATTCAGAATAAAACAGGAAGCTATAATAGTCAAGTCAACTGAATGCTGTATTATACTCGATATATACCTATATCTATAATATTTATGTATTTATTCAAAAATTTCATATTTGATGTAAAAATAATTTTTAAAATAGCAAAGAGATGTTTTTCTACTAAATGAACACAAGGAAGAATGATATTTAATCATTTATAACAGGGGTCGGCAACCTTTTGGGCATGAAGTGCCATTTTTAATTTTTCTGGTTGACACATGTGCCAATAAGTCCCCAGCACTTTTACTACTGTTTATATGTCTACAAAGTTTAAATCAGGAACGTTGATCGTTTATGAAATGTACTGGCCAAATAACAGGAGCATTAACCACTAGTAACAATGTTGCTAAAAATATTATATTATTTTATATAATTAAATATTTAAATAAAATCTGAATATATAGATAAAATACTGTTCAAAAGTTTGGGGTCAGTATATATATAATTTTTTTTTTTTAGAAATTAATTATTTAGCAAGGATGCATTAAACTGACCAAAAAAGTCAGTAGAGGCATTTATAATGTAACAAATGATTTCTATTACAAATACATGAATCCTAAAAAAATGTATCATGGTTGCCACAAAAATATTTAGCAGGATGTTTTCAGCATTGTTAATAATAAGAAAAGTTTCTTGAGCAGCAAATTATATTAGAATGATTTTTGAAGAATCATGTGACACTGAAGACTGGAGTAATGATGCTGAAAATCCATCTTATATGTTAAAATATATTCAAATAGAAAACGGTTATTTTAAATTGTAATATTTCTCGTTGATGTTTCACCTGTTCGCAGGGGCTCACGCCCCTTGAAGGCCAGAGGCATGACCAGAAACCGAGCTTCTGCTACACGCTCCCACAACCGCAGCACACGCACCGTCCACACTCCAGGCCTGAGGGGGCGCTGAAGCGGTGGCCTGTATTGCGTAAACTCTGCCTCAACATCTATGCTGATGTCATAGGAGACTGCTACTATGTGTGCTGGGTCAATCCACACTATGGTGGCTGTCAGGTTGGGTCCACGAGCCCACTTCTGAACTGCCACCGGCTCGTCTAGAGGTCCCATCACACCACCGAAGTTACGGAAGATTCGCTCCTTTGGGTCCCACTCGGTTCCGACCTGGTACAAAACAGCATGTACAAAATATACGATGTTAAAGAACTACAGAATTAATTTACTCTATTTACTAACGTTTAATTTACTTTATTCTCTAAAGGCACTTTTTGTTTCTCTTTTTGTAAATGATGATTCATGTATGCATTTAATTTTTTACTTTATAATGTTTAATTAAAATGTCATAAGTGGATCTTCCAGTAAAACAATACACTTTGATATGGTGATATATGCTTGTTCTTATTATTTTGGCCTCTTAAACCCTGCCCCTTCCTTACAGTTGATGGCAAGCTCGCATTCAGATCTGCCCCCATCCAATCAATAGCCGATGCATAGAAAAAGTCCCTGTACTTTTTTTTCTCCTGGTAATCCATTTTACTCCAATGTACGTTACAATACAGAAGTATTGACAGAATAATCTGTCGCTATTTCCTTTATATTGTGGCTGTGAAGTATACAAAATAATTTACAATGGACTCCCTGTTCTTCTCACCTCAAGGTGTTTGAGGCGCTCAAACTCATGAAGGTTGTGTTCCAGCTGCAGAGTTGCTTGAGGAACAGCCCACACCTCCAGCATCTCACGGGACCTGGTCACTACATTCTGCACCTCCTGCCTGACCAGGTAACCCTGGAAACGGTCATCATAAAAATACAGGTGCACAGAGACGGGGTAGCCAATAGGTTCAAACCTGTGGGAAAAACAATTAATCAAATTAATCATCTGATGACTGGACTGGAGAACTGGATGTATGGTTTGAGATAGAGGGACTGGGATAGAGGGATGGGTTGAGATAGAAAGATTGGGATGGACTGGATAGATGGATGGATTGGGAATAGAGGGGTGGATTTAAGCAATGGATATGAGGGATGGAGGGACTGACTGGAAGAATGGATGGATTGGGTGGAACGAATTGGGATGGATGGATTGGATGGTTGGGACTGTCTCCTGCAGGCATCAGAACTGCTTTGAATGGTCTCCTGCTTACAGAGACCCAATCTAAAGAAGGAGGAGTACGCCGTGAGGGGCACATCATTGAGGGATAGATTGGGATAGAGCAGGGCTCGGCAACTTCGGTCCTGCAGAGTTTAGCTCCAACCCTAATCAAACACATCTGTAGCTTTCTAGTAATCTTGAAGACATTGATTAGCTTGTCCAGGTGTGTTTGATTAGGGTTGGAGCTAAACTCTGCAGGACAGTGGCCCTCCAGGACTGAAGTTGCCCAGCCCTGGGATAGAGGGATTGGGATGGTTTGGATAAATGGATGGATGGATTGAGATGGAAGGATGGAGGGATTTTAATGGAGGGATGTATTGGGATAGAGGAATTGGGATGGACTGATGGATGGACTGGGATGGAAGGATGGATTTTGATGGAGTGATGGATTGGGATAGAAAGATTGGGATGGATTGGATAGATGGATTGAGATGGAAGGATAATTTTGGTGGAGGGATGATTGGGATAGAAAGATTGGGATGGATTGGATATATGGATGGACTGGGATGGATGATTTTGATGGAGGGATGGATTGGGATAGAAAGATTGAGATGGATTGGATAGATGGATGAATTGGGATGGAGGGATGTATTGGGATAGAATGCATAGATGGATGGCTTGGGATGGAAGGAGGATTTTGATGGAGGGATGGATTGGGATAGAAAGATTTAGATGGATTGGGATGGAAGGAGGGATTTTGATAGAGGGATGGATTGGGATAGAATGATTGGGATGGACTGTAGAGATGGATGGCTTGGGATGGAAGGAGGGATTTTGATGGAGGGATGGATTGGGATAGAAAGATTGAGATGATTGTATAGATCAGGGGTGGCGAACTCCGGTCCTGGAGAGCCGCAGCCCTGCAGAGTTCAGCTCCAACCCTAATAAAATCTCACCTGCCTGTAGCTTCCTAATAACCATTCAGACCTTGATTAACTTGTTCAGGTGTGTTTGATTAGGGTTGAAGCAAAACTCTGCAGGGCTGCGGCTCTCCAGGACCGATGTTCGCCACCCCTGGTATAGATGGTTGAATTGGGATGAAAGGATGGATTTTGATAGAGTGATGGATTGGGATAGAACGATTGGGATGGACTGGATAGATGGATGGATTGGGAATAGAGGGGTGGATTTAAGCAATGGATATGAGGGATGGAGGGACTGACTGGAAGAATGGATGGATTGGGTGGAACGAATTGGGATGGATGCATTGGATGGTTGGGACCGTCACCTGCAGGCCTCAGAACTGCTTTGAGTGGTCTCCTGCTTACGGAGGCCCAGTCTAAAGAAGGAGGAGTATGCCGTGAGGGCCACATCATTGAGGGACGAGACCCCATCAGCCTGCTCGAATAGGCTCTCCCAGTACGCTTTCAGTGCCACTGTGCCTGGAGGGTACTGCCCATACAGATGATTGTCCAGAATCTCAATAGACTCCTGGTTCACTGTGGACTCAAACTTACGGGCGAAGAACGTGGGCCGGGTTAGTTGCTGTCATGGGAGAAAAGAGGGGTTGAGGTGGTGTCAATACAGGTGCATCTCAATAAATTAGAATGTCGTGGAAAAGTTCATTTATTTCAGTAATTCAACTCAAATTGTGAAACTCGTGTATTAAATAAATGCAATGCACACAGACTGAAGTAGTTTGTCTTTGGTTCTTTTAATTGTGATGATTTTGGCTCACATTTAACAAAAACCCACCAACTCACTATCTCAACAAATTAGAATACTCCATAAGACCAATAAAAAAAACAAAACTTGCTCTCATCTGAAAAGAGGACTTTGGACCACTGGGCAACAGTCCAGTTCTTCTTCTCCTTAGCCCAGGTAAGACGCCTCTGACGTTGTCTGTGGTTCAGGAGTGGCTTAACAAGAGGAATACGGCAACTGTAGCCAAATTCCTTGACATGTCTGTGTGTGGTGGCTCTTGATGCCTTGACCTCAGCCTCAGTCCATTCCTTGTGAAGTTCACTCAAATTCTTGAATCGATTTTGCTTGACAATCCTCATAAGGCTGCGGTTTTCTCGGTTGGTTGTGCATCTTTTTCTTCCACACTTTTTCCTTCCACTCAACTTTCTGTTAACATGCTTGGATACAGCACTCTGTGAACAGCCAGCTTCTTTGGCAGTGAATGTTTGTGGCTTACCCTCCTTGTGGAGGGTGTCAATGATTGTCTTCTGGATAACTGTCAGATCAGCAGTCTTCCCCATGATGGTGTAGCCTAGTGAACCGAACTGGGAGACCATTTTGAAGGCTCAGGAAACCTTTGCAGGTGTTTTGAGTTGATTAGCTGATTGTCATGTCACCATATTCTAATTTGTTGGGATAGTGAATTGGTGGGTTTTTGTTAAATGTGAGCCAAAATCATCACAATTAAAAGAACCAAAGACTTAAACTACTTCAGTCTGTGTGCATTGAATTGATTTAATACACGAGTTTCACAATTTGAGTTGAATTACTGAAATAAATGAACTTTTCCACGACATTCTAATTTATTGAGATGCACCTGTATCTATGATCTAGCAAGAAAAGGCAATTTGCTAATAAAGGCACCGATTCCCATTCACTAATAATAGAGTGCAAGTTGTACACATTGTTCATATGCATGGTTAGTGAATGAGGCCCACTGTGATCGTTTCAATATTGTGTGGCCTCTGACTCACTATATCTGAAGGGATCACTTAACGGTTCACTGACCTGTATTCTGATGAGGTCTGAGGGTTTGAAGTCATTTGGTGAACAGCCGCACCAGTCCACAATGTGCTTATACTGGCACTTGCAGCCCAATTTCCGGTTCCAGTTGGTCACACGCAGATTATTGTCGACCAAAGTATCGCACATGTGGCTGTTTCCCAGCACTGTGTGAAAGAAAGACTGAAAACCAGACAGAGAGGAATTACTTAATATACCCTCAGGGACACAGCGCTTAATGTTTACTGCTCACTGCTGTGCCAATTAAATAGAAATGATCATGGAGTATCACATTAACAGACTTATGAATTTATGATTCAACCAGATTAAGCCACAACAATAACAGTGATTCATCCTGCTTCTTTAAATGGGCCATATCATCTTTTATTATTTAATTTTATTAGTCCAGTACCTCAGCAGGCAGAAGAGCGTAGGTGTAAAACTGCTTGAGCCCCGTCACCAGCTCGTCCTGTGAGTTTACCACATACTCCACAAACTTGCGCGTGAGAGAGAACCAGTCCGAGCCTCCTGACACCTCCAGCCTCTCGGGGATGGTGCGCTCGCCCAGACGCCACATGTGGTTGTCACATTCGTGGAACAGGCGGTCCAAACCCTGCTTCTTAATGAACCTACGTGACAGGAGAGAGCAGGATGGTCACTGATGTCATGATAAACACGGTCATGGCTAGTTAGGTTGCATTATTTATTTGAGGGATGTCAAAAGTGTCAAGATGGTGTAACTATCCCAAAATCATAATGAATGACAGGAAAGGCCGAACGAGGCTCTCATTAAAAGGCCGAAATTCCTGAATAGAAAGAAAAAAAAAAATCTAAAAATAGTTTGGACCAGTCTTTTATTATTGACCTCCAAATCCAAATCATTGTGTAAAACCAACCAAAATACCAACCATCCAACAAACAAACAAACAAACAGAAATGATAACGGAGGACACTTGTAAACCAGTGTGTAAAGCATTAGTAAGTTATAAAAAAAAATTATCTACCGTTTTATTTTTAGGCATGGAAAGGATAGTGCAAATTTATTTATTTTTTTATATTTCAAGTGGCAAACTCAAATAAAACTATGATATTCATGATTGAAATATTCAATATTTTTGTAAAGAATGTTTGAAAACTTTTTGTACATGCATTTTAGGTGTAAGGTAAAGGTTATTACTTCATTACACCACTTGTCAATAAATAATTTTTTTATTCTAACATATGAAAGCAACATGAAAAGAAGGATCATTTTTTTAATAATTAGACAATTTAAAACTATATTTTTCTTTTCATTGTCTCAGACATCCTTATTTATCATGGACCCACAAATTGTTTTTTTTTTAAATGTTTTTTAAGTCTCTCATGCTCACCAAATCTGCATTTATTTGATCTAAAATACAGTAAATCAGTGAAAATATTATTACAATTTAAAATAGCTATTTTCTATTGTAATATATTTTAAAATGTAATTTATTCCTGTGAAGCAAAGCTGAATTTTCAGCAGTCAATACTCCAGTCTTCAGTGTCACATGATCCTTCAGAAATCATTCAAATATGCTGATTTGATTCTCAATAAACATTTTTTTATTATTAGCAAATGTTGAAAAAAGTTGTGCTGTTTCATATTTTTGTGGAAACTGTGATGCATTATTTTAAGTTTGAAAAACAGCATTTATTTGAAACAGGAAAATGTAATGCGTCTTTGCAGAATAAGAATATTAATTTATTTTTAAAATGATTTAACTGTTGTGCATAATTAGGCAACAGTATGAATAGAACAATGATTTTAATGCGTACTGTTTGGACATCAAGCTTCTTGAAGGCTTATGATTTGTGATTACGAAAGTATCAAAACAGAGATGCTTCAATAAGTAAGTTTGATTCATTCTGTGAATGAATTCACTCTGATCCAAAGAAAAATTTTTTTGCATAATCCCCACCCACAATCAAAGTAGATAATCTGTGATGCATTTAGAGCATCCCTAGATGCAGACAGTATATCAGAACTAGTTACCCGACCTGGAATAACCCTTAGAGTTGAATCTAAAATGAGTTTACCTTGCGTTCTCTCTGCCGTGCGACTTCAGGAAGTTCTTGTCACGGTTCTGGGAGAGAAAAGTCACAAGCTCATCGTTGGTCCTGTTTTAGATGATAGTGAGAGAGGAGAGGAGAGGAGAGGAGAGGAGAGGAGAGAAGAGATAAAAGCGAGGGATTATGTCAGAAACCCAGTGCTGACTGCAGGGTGGCGTGGGTGAAGTCTTCATCTGGAAGGAATTAGCTGCTGCAGACAGGATTTGGTTGGTATCGACGTCTACATGTGCATCAGGCCATGTACAACGATTTGGCTTATTTAGCTTGCTTTAAAAAAAGAAAAAGCATCAACAGCTGGAGGGATTGTGAAATTGTAAGGCTCTGATGTGTTAGAGAAATCCTCCCGAAACAGATTGCAGAGAAAGAGACCGATTTGCCAGCATCATCACGCTAGCACACAATGAGAGCGGCTCTGACTTGACGTCTTCAGACACAAGCTCAAGGGAAGGCTCCTCCATATGTATCTCTTAAAATTAGTACCATCAATCCATCTCATGCTTTTTCACTGACCTCATAGCAATGCATTTTGGGATTGCCTCCTTCAGGAAGATAGCACTGAAGACATCATCCTAACAACCTTCTGAAATGGCTTCATCCAACAACTGACTAGTCCAGGGTTTCAAAGATTGAGGGAGTCAATGAAAAGCTAATAATGAATAGAATTGAGTGTAAAATTAACAAGGGCTGCACAATTAATGATTATAAAACTGTAACAGATTTACGCATGATACGGTGGTCTCAGAGCAGCTCGGTTCACACTAAATGCTGTTTCTCACAAACTCAATCTCTGAATGTGCTGCGAGTTTAAAGGAATAGTTCACCCAAAAATGGAAATTCTGTCATTAATTACTCACACTCATGTCGTCCCAAACCCTTAAGACCTTTCTTTCTGACCCTGCATAGACAGCAAGACAACTGACATGTTCAAGGCCCAGAAAGATAGTAAGGACATTGTTAAAATAGACTGACAGAAGACTGACACGGTAGAGAACAAATTGTTGAATAAAGTTGTTATTTTTGTTTTCTTTGCACACAAAAAGTATTCTCGTAGCTTCATAAAATTACGGTTGAACCACTGAAGTCACATGGACTATTTTAACAATGTCCTTGCTATGTTTCTGGACCTTGATCGCGGTAGTTCCCTTGCTGTCTATGCAGGGTCAGAAACCTCTCGGATTTCATCAAAAATATCTTAATTTGTGTTTCGGAGATTAACCAAGGTCTTACGGGTTTGGAACGACATGAGGGTGAGTAATTAATGACAGAATTTTCATTTTTGGGTGAACTATCCCTTTAATATTTATATTTGGGAATGCAGTGTGCTCTAGGTTGACTTTATTAACATTTGCATATTTTCCAACATTTTTGTGGACGGAAGTTTACAGCATATAACCAAAATAAAAGCTCAAGTATTTGAAATGTTTAAAGTTCGAGACTTTGATGTTTGAAACTAAAGAATTTACGACATAACATTAGAATTTTAACTTACAGTGTAAAATAAAATGATAGTTATAATTTATTTTAATTTCACAGTACAATTTTCAATAGTAGTGTCTTTTTATATATTTTTTTTAAATAGACAAAACTAATAAAAATTATAATTTAATTGAAATATTTTTCAAATAAAAAACAATGAAAGCACTTCCTAAAAAATACACTATCTGTATACTTGCATGTTATGAGAGCATTAACCCTCATCAGAGAACCGTCAAAATGCAAATGTGTTGTTAAATTATTGAAAATCTCAGAGGGACTTAAAGTAGCCTAAATATTTTATGTCTAATAGGTTCGGCTGACAAAAAAGTTAGGGCACCCCAGGTCTAGTCAACGAATTACTTCAAAAACTGCAGTAGAACTGACTTTATTATCCTTTATTTTATTTTTTTCCAGAGCCCTGTCTAAGGCGATGCTGACCTGGTGGGGAAGTCGGTGGCACTGAGGTTGATGAAGAAGTCCCATTTCCAGTCCAGCATGGACAGCAGGTCATGCATGCTGTGCAGGTAGGCCTTCAGCAGACTGGCACCGCCCCAGATGGTGACCATGCGCCAGGGTGTAGCTCTCACGTTGGGGTAGAGCTCCGCCATCTGCAGCACCTCCCGGTGCATGTAGTTTGAACGCTGCAAGGCACAATATCATCGCCAATGGTCTTGAAGATGAGTATATCATGAATTTTCACTTTTGGGTGAATGATTCGTTAAATATTTCAATCATGTTACAGCAGTAGCGCTGTTCTAGCAGTCATAACGGTTCTGCTGCTGGGAGCGGGAAGATTTCTTGTCAGGAATTCAGTTTAGCTCTGAAAGACTTTACTTTTAAGAGGCTAAAACCTGAAATAGCTTCAAATGAAACACTAGAATCAGACGAGACAGACTTATAGAGAGGAAGAGACAGAGCAGATGTTGTGCCAAATCGTATCAGGGTGTGAGAGAAGTGCTCCGCCAGCAACAGGCTGACTTGTTTTCCAGCATATGTGAGCTGATGGCCACTGAGCTTCTCTAACACTTCAGTTCAAATCAAAACACAGATCCATAGGGCTGTTTTTAAGGGTACTAAAGCATTTGGTGTGGAACTGTTCAGTTCATTTTGGGTCAAAGTGGCTTTAGCCCATGATAAGGTGGGCTGGACTATGGTTGGCTTGAACTGGTGTGGTTTGCAGTTGGTTTGCAGTGAATCAAAATCCAAAATCTCGGCTGAAACCAAGCATTCTGGAGTCGAAACCTGAAACTAATGATAATTTTATAAAAAAGTATTGTGTGAAATAAATGTACACAAACTCTCTGTAATTGGTGTGACTTGACAATAACATACAGAGTCCAACAATTTTAAAATGCTAAAATGTTTACGTTTTTAGACTGTAATTGCATGTGTCAGTACTGATCAGTGTAATATTGATTTTAAAGATACTTAACAAGAGGTCTTGTTTTTCTGACATTGAGCATGTATGAGCATATATAAATGCTAGGGATGCACCGATACTGAGCTCTTGTACTCGTACTCGTACTCGTTAAAATGCCCCGATACCAAACGCTGATACCACACAGCATGTGATAAGTGCCATATTCAGACAAAGAAACATTGACAACAGAACAACAGACATCAGAATGGAGTTATTAGAGATTAAGGATGTCTACGAAGTATATGTATGCAATGAATATAATGTTAAACATTCAGTATTAACACCTGTATAGCTGATGTGCGCGAGCTGATAAACAAAGCACGCTGAGTGGATTGAGCGCGCGGCGGCGCAGATGCGCGAGCTTGTCGAGTGAATATACCTTTCTCACAGACATCACTGGAAAGTTTGAAGTTCGGTCGGATACGTCAAAAACAAGTAAGTAAAACAATGCACAAGTTACGTACCGGTAGGGAGAGAGCGAGTGAGAGACAGAGAGAGAGCGAGAGAGAGCACGCGCGCACTTCTGTTGTGTGATCTTTGATGTTCACTCACTGAGCACACGCATCATTTGAATTAAAACGAAATCGTACAAATAAAACCATTCACAGGGGCATTCACTATAATCATCATTTATTTTCAACCTTAGGCATACACGACTTTCTAGCGAAAGTGAATCTAGCAGCCTGTGTGAAATGCGCTAGACTCTACTATTCTGCATCAGTACAAACACGTGCAGGCGTTAATAGATTTTGGTTTGACTGTATCTATTTGATAAATGAAGTTAACCAACTAACATTATACATACTCTTTTGGTTTCTGTACCCAATATTTACAAAATGGACAAATGCAATAAAAATATCGGTATCGGTACTCGGTATCGGCAAGTACCAAAAATAAAAGTATCGGTATCGGGCGAGTACTGGAAAAAGTGGTATCGGTGCATCCCTAATAAATGCAATTATTTATTCTGTGTTTTTAAGTGTTTGAATTGTCTGCATAAACAGGAAAAGCAAATGTAAACTGAGTTTGCAGTTGTGTTTGAATTTTGACTTCAACATGTGAATGTCAAATGTAAACTAGCTTTTTTTTTTTGACAAATTATCACCATCAACCAAAATTTACATAACATTTTATTAAATCTAGATAATATTATGTGGTCACTGCTTTTTCTTCAAACCTCTGGTTTTTTATCTTTTGAAGTTGTAGTGTCAGATCATATTTCAAGTCAAGATTTTCAAAAGATTTTCTTTCGGCAGCTAACAAATTAGGTCAATTTATTTTAAGGTCAAATTCTTATTATTAACAAACCATTAACTACGACTTTTGGCTCAACAATTTCCTAATTTGCCGCTTAATAGTAAGGTAGTTGTTAAGTTTATGTATTGGGTAGGATTAGGGATGTAGAATATGGTCATTCAGACTATGTGCTTTATAAGTACTAATAAACAGCCAATATGTTAATAATAGGCATGCTAATAAGCAACTAGTTAATAGTGAGAATTGGTCCCTATACTAAAGTTTTACCAAAAATGTTGGTGCATTCCTATATGAAACCCAACCTTGAGGACACTCACTCTTTATGACAGAGATGAATGCGATGGTGCCGCGGGCTTTCAGCGGTTTAGAGCAGACCGCGACACAGAATCAACGGGGAAATCGCGCGGCGGTGGGACATGTTTTTACATCAACGAAAGGTGGTGTACAGATGTTACAGAGTTAAAGAAGATGTGCTGTTCCGATCTAGAAGTGCTTTGCATTAATTGTAAGCCGTTCTATTCGTCGCGGGAGTTTCACTCGTTCATTCTCCTGAGTATTTACATTCCTCCGCAAGCGCCCGTGAGCTCAGCTTTACAGAAACTCGCTGATCAGATCACAGACACAGAACAACATGCATGTGTATTTTATTCACATCTTATTTTTATTATCTGTGTGTTGTTGTTGTCTCCGTGTACTGGAAGCTTGTGACACTATAACAAATTCCTTGTATGTGCAAACATACTTGGCAATAAAGCTCTTTCTGATTCTGATTCTGAAATAAGCATATTTTAGCACTTATTATAGTATAACCCATTTCTCATAGTTGTTTGCTCTGGAATATATCTTCGGAAAGCAGCTCTCATTCTTCACAAAAATAAATAAATCTGAAACTGGTGTTGACATTAAAATGTTAACGTTGTTTCACCACTGCTGAATCTACAGTGATTTCTATTTCAGCAGTCTGAAGTAAATGTCATGATCTGCAAATGCAACCCATCTACCCACTGATTCTACACAACAGACAATGTAAGCAAGTCCCACTCTTATGAGCCAGCTTTTCATTGACTCATTCAAAAAGACTCACAATTCAGTCTTGAACTCACAAGTTCTCAATTGGAATTGACTCAACAAATTACAATTGTTCTTGACTTAAGTTGCAGTCATGTTAGGGAAATTTCAGCAAAACTTAGCCAGAAAATGATCCATTGTCTATTGTTAATAATGTAGCAATGTATGAAGCACAGCTCACACAGAAGCCACTTCAATCCAAACAGCTTTCTGTTGGTCAACACAGCGAATCCACATGACCAACTTAAACGTGGGGAAATCTGTGTGATAAATATTTCACCTTCACTCGAGACTCCTACTGAAACTGCTGGATTTTGCTGCAAAAAAATTGCTCAAAATGAGACCCTTGTTATAATGAATTTATGGTTCATGAGGCTGTTCTTAGACACACACAAATTCTGAGCAAATTTTTGTTTTCAGTGATATCTCAATGGGAAAAAGAAACCTGTTGGGTGCTAACTTACCTTGTCCACATGGATGTAATAAAAGTGGTCTTTGTGATAGATGGCTTTGAGGAGACGTTTCAACTGTAGGACTGCTCGTCCATGAACCACCAGCATGAAGACCACCCTGACTGGGTTTTCCACCTTGGAGAGGTCAGTATCAGTGAAACCTGCATGCTGGACCGCACTGGAGATCACTAAAGATGGACAGGGAGAAAACCAACAAATTCTACATGTCAAATTTTAAGCATGACTGGATGTGGATATAATGATTCAAGGAATGCAGTTACCATGCTGTGGGCAAAACTGAGGCAGAGACTGAGGCATGAGCTGTCCCGCTTGGTGCTGGCACACGATGTTGGCGATCTCCTGTCTGCACTGCCGTGAACCCGCACGGTGGAGGGCAGACAGGGCATCCTTGCCCGAGATCTCACATTTGGGCACAAAGTCACTGCTCGGGACTTGAGGAGCACCCTCAACGCTGCCCGGCTCTCCTGGTGCTGCTAGATGGATTTTGGCCATTTCCCCTGCCCGCGTCTCGCTGAAGTTACGGCTGCTCGAGGGATCATAATGGGCGGCCACTCCATCTTCTGGTCCGCCCAGACTCTTGTCCTTCAAAGAGGGCTTGTTTCTCCATCTAGACCCCCTTTTGATGATGGTGGTGACGGCGGGCTGGTCCTGGCGCTGCCTCGACTGGCCGTGGTTCGCCCCTGACAGGGCGTTTTGCCTCTCAAAGGCCACAGGGTCTATCTTCTGCTCCTGTCCATTGTGGTCGGGCAACTTTGACCGCCTGTGTTTCCGCTGAGAAGGAAACAGAGTAAATAAATCAGAGGTGTGATACCAGATCCCTCCACATCAGCGCAAATGAGAAAACAGGATCAAACTTTATTCTCAGAAGAGGAAGTCTGTTTTTAGACCAGACGGATGATTCACACTTTGAGAACAAACTTGCTGACATTTCAGGGAGCCCAGAGGCACAACGTGTTTGCTTTGTTACCTCATTTGTTGTTTCCCTGGCTCCAGTCGTGGCTATTTTTAGCATCATTTAGTGGCGGGAATCAAAGGTATGCAATGAGGATAGTGACTCACAGATGAAGGTTTGGGTGAGAGCTCGGCCAACACAGAAAAACACTCAGTGCCATTATCTTACAGTGGCATATTTTAGGAGCGTTAAGATTTACTGCATTAAGCAAGAGCTTTTGGGTGTTTCACTGTGGGAAATCATCAGCTGAAGTGCAAAGCTGTTGTTAAATGGTGTGCTCCTTGGTGTATTAAACTGAAAAGCATGCCTCCAATCCCCTAACTGAATTGTGCATTGTTTTTTCTTACTTTTGAGTCTATTGAAAATGTTTACGCAATTCAAACAATAAGTATAGTTTTGGTGCTCTTTAATTTGGCTTGTCACTGATGTCAGATCACCGTAGTCACCTCTATTCAAGCAGCATGTGAACGATCACCTACTACTAGTTACAGTATGAAATTAGACTTGTGACGGTATTCGGTGATGCGATATATCACGGTAATGAATATGCACGATATTGTTATCGTGGGCACTTCTAAATACCGTGAATAATTATATATTACAAATTATTTAGAATTTTGAATGCATTTTAAGAATACTTTTCCCATCAACTGGTCAAAATGCACAACACCGCTGTATGCTGCGTGAAAGACGCGTGCGCAGTCTGATGTAAACAAGCGCGGACGTTAAAAAAATTACTCTAAAAAGGAGCGATCTGCTAAATATTTGCACTATGTTTATATTTCAACAACAATTGGATGTAGAAATATAATTATATCACTAGAAAGTTGACAAAAACATACTTGCATGCAATATAAATGTTTGTATACAACTTAGATTTTGTATTAAACTCAGTGTTAATTATATCTAAAAGTAAACTGCAATTTTATAGTTCTGCTGTTCATTTTAATCTGTAAATATTACAGTAATGCACCAAGTGAGAGGGTTTCCTGTATAATTTAGAGTTTACGAAAAACGGACATGTACCTAAATACTTGAGAATCATAATCAAATGAAAAAATTAAATCTATATCAATACCCAGCCATAGTAAATATTGCTGTTTATTACTAAATTTTGCTGCACATTACTATGTGATATGAATATAAATGAAAATAATATCAGAATAATACAGGGGAGAAGAATTGCTGAATAAAGTCATTTTAATTTTCTTTGCACACAAAAAGTATTCTCGTAGCTTCATAGCATTACGGTTGAACCACTGATGTCACATGGACTATTTTAACAATGTTCTTACTACCTTTTTGGGCCTTGAACATTTCAGTTCCACTGCTGACAATGAAGGGTCAGAAAGCTCTCGGATTTCATCAAAAATACCTTAATATGTGTCCAGAAGATGAACGAAGGTCTTACAAGTTTGGAACGACATGAGGGTGAGTAATTAATGACAGAATTTCCATTTTTCAGTGAGCTATCCCTTTAAATAGAGTATTTTAATGTCATCTAATGATTCTTGATCTAAATATGCCTGACAAGACTTTTTGGTATATGAAATATTGTTACACTGAATAACATTTTAGTGGGTGTCTTCTGTAAATCATGGAACCTAAGAAGAGCATGAGAAAAGCCTTATCAGTACACCTGCCAGTGAAACTCCAGCGCTGAGCACAAACACAATGACTTGAGGCATGTGGCCACACAGTCCTAAACAACTTCATTATGCTACATGTATCCTCAGCAAACCCAAATGACCACATGACTGCACACATCTCAGTGTAATGCTCAACACGACACCCATGATAATGTGAAAATAAGATCAGAGCAAGGACAGCTCTTACTGTTAAACTCAACACAGCCCAAGTGCCAGACATTGATTTCACTGAAATCCCAAATGGCACTGGGCGTCTGTCCCAGCACTGACGCAGCTTGAAGCCAAATGAAGAAGCTTTTGACAGAAACTTTTGAGTTTCTGTAATTCGCGCTAAATTTGGTCTCATCATTGGTGGATTCTCCATGTTTTTGCTAAAAAAAAGCTCTTAGAGTTAGCCTGATATGCCTGATGCCTACTTTATCCATTTTCAGATGGTGGACTAGTCATCCAATAATTAAGTCAATAAGGAATGCCAACTACTTTATCTACTTTAGCTTAAATATATTTGGGAGAAATAGTCTCTATGGCACCACAGTGGAGAAAATAATGTGAAACGCAAAAATCTGTCTAGTGCACATGGGTTTTACATGTTTCTAAATGACTTTTTTTTTCGTTCCACACATGCCGAGACGTAATCATTCGTGTAACTGTGTGTTCTGCTTGATAACAGTCATTGCTACCACAAAACCCTCACCATTGCAAGTAGAGTAAATCACTCACGTATGCTACTAAATTTGGTGCTAGGCGAAAAAATAATGTCTGTCGTTATACACTGGCTAAAAAGTTACAGCTGTACTTAGTAGTGCTGTGTTCAAAATATCGATACGACGATGTATCGTCACAGGTTAAAGTTTCAACAATCTGGACATGGAACCTCATTGAGATCCCCATATCACTGGGACTGAATGATGTAGGACTTTGAAAATGAAGATGCCAAAAGAAAAGTTTATTAAGAACTAGAATCTAAAATCATATTGCGATATCTTTAATACTTCTTGAGTTATAGGCACGCAAACTTTGGAAAAATAATATTTACGGCACTCAGACAGGTATGTTCAATGCAGTTGCTTTGACAGAAGTAAATGAGATACATCTCTAGTGTCAACATTATTTGTTCTCCAGACACTCCTCTTTAAAAAAAAAGAAGTATCATATTTATGCAAAATGACCCACATTTGTTTTTTGACCACTGAAAATGTGTACAATTAAACGATTTACTCCTGGAGCCTTATTGAAATTCTAGTATCTCTGGAACCGAACCATATAGCGCCTTAAAAAATGAAGATGCCAAAAGGAAAGTTTGTTAAGACCCAATAACTAAAAGGGCATTAAGATATCTTTAATACTTTTTGAGTTACAGGCCTACAAACTTTGGAGAAAAACAATGGAAGAGGAGTGACCAGCAGCCCTAGACCAGTGTCAAACCATACAGCACCAGTGGGCCTCATTAACTTTCAAGCTCAGTCGTTTCAAAGCGAACCAACAAGCTTTGCTTCAAAACACAGTGAGTTGCCTATGAAGGCAGTATAGACTAGTTCAGAAAGCTGAAGGCTGTTTCACAAGGAAGGCAGTATTGTGGAGAAGGCAATCCTAGAATACACTGTAGTGAGCTCAGTGAAACAAATGAACAGACAAGAGTATATACATTATTAGAAATATTATAGCTTATATTTATATGATTAAATATTTTAGATAAATATAATTCATTTAATACCTAGAATTAGTAGCAAAATAGGGCAATATAACTGTAATTGGCCATTTTACCCCAATATTTGTGTGTGCTGTGTAGAGTATTGGGCTGTTAGTTTGCCAACAACAGTATTTTATACCCACAAGATTGCACAAAACGTACAGCATAAAGGGCAACATTAAACAACATCTCATAGCTGACAATCAGATCACAGCTGTCTGCACACTGCCTCTCACCAGAGTTTACTTCATACTAGGGCTGCACGATAAATCGCATGCGATATTTAACGGAAGTTTGAGGAGTTGTTGTCATAAATGGAACTACACTGGGTGCAACTTA
Organism: Sinocyclocheilus rhinocerous; assembly: GCF_001515625.1. Lineage (NCBI taxonomy): Eukaryota > Metazoa > Chordata > Actinopteri > Cypriniformes > Cyprinidae > Sinocyclocheilus > Sinocyclocheilus rhinocerous. The sequence goes on from NW_015632746.1 coordinate 497,367, forward strand.
CACATTAGGTATAGAAGTTTGAACAAATTAATGAATCGTATTCAGAGCTGGTCTATAAATTCTAGATGCAAATTATTTATATGACATTTTGCTCCATTAAATAATTCTCAAATGTGCATTTGAATGTCAGTGTGGACAAAACACAAGACTAAAGGCCCATTTACTCCCAGAACAATAACTATATTAGTGCCCACACCAATGGACAATAATGTTCTGTTTATTATAAACGCACACTGCAGTTTTGTAATCTGACATTTTAAATGTTTGAGCTCTTTGAAATCGAGCAGATTTTGATTGGTTGTCAATGTTTTTAGTCATTCATTAGGTGAAAAAAAAACTTTCTAAAAGTGAATGCAGTTTTTCTGTTGTTATTGTTATAGCTGTTGCTATTGTCAGAATTAGAGAGATAATTAAAACTTTATAGCTATAGTTATTTTATTTATAATATTTGATGTCAACTAACCCAAAATAATCATCAGACAGTAGCTATGTTTTCATCCAAAGTTGCAAGTGTAACTTGCAAAATTGGAATACTGCATAAAACATTTGAGAATAAAAAAAGTTATCAAATCACATGAGAAGTTTGAAGCCTTGTCCACACTAATATGTTTTCGTTTGAAAACATATATTTCTCTCCGTTTTGACCTTCAGTCTAGGGCTGTGATGGTCGCCATGACAACCGCGCCACCTTGGTGGTTCACTGCCACCGGCACCGGCAGTAGTGCACACACTCTATAACAAGCATAAAATACAAAGTTTTGTTTACAAGTGTGATAATAGTAACAGTTGCAATAGAATTCGGTATTTATAACATATAGCATTTCTCTGTAAATTGTTTTATTTAGACTATAAGGCTATGTTAATTCACAAATTACCTCAAACGTCATACACAGCATTTCCTTCACACAATGTCTACACCGGACACGACCGGCACGGCAAAATACAATAGAACCCATTATAATCAGTGATGCTGTCTACACTAGATGCAGCGCAACACGACAAATCCCCGACAGTAAACAGATGCACCGTTCTATTTATGACGTACTGACACAAACTTCAAATGATTTTAACGGACAACTGTCACGTCCAGTGTCTCACAACGGTGGGTTTGAGCGCGGCAAAAACAACAGCTGGAAACATCATAACACCAATGAGGTCCTCCCTTAAAACGGACAATGTCAAAATTTAAAACCTGTATAGAAAAGCCAAGGAAGGTTTTAGGGCTGCGACGATAAATCGATGCAGAATCGTTTCGTGGCTCGATTCAGAGATCTTCTAAATGCGTCGCGATTCTCTCTGGAATTAATTCTGAGCTTAGATTTTAACAGCAGATGGCGCTCTAATCTAGTTTTTAACCGCACACTCAAATGCTCATGAAGAAGAGCGCTGAAGAGTTCGGCTGAGTCTGTAATTTCACCTTGGCTAAGAATGCTTTTATGACGCCAGATTAATGTAAACACAGCCCAATGTGAACACCCTTGTAATTCGCTTCAACCTTTTCAAATTTTATGAACGATTATTTTAGGTTCAGTGTGTGTAAGGATTTGGAAACAAGCAGAGTACGGCTGTTTCTAAAGCCTGCAGCGCCATCTGCTGTTCAAAACTAAGCTCAGAATTGACTCGAGAAAGAATCATTTCTTGATTTGCCATGCATCGATTTATTTTCCCAGCCCAAGTAGGTTTAAAGCCAAGGCAGATTTTACAGCATATGAAGCTGTTACGAAGTTTTGCAACGAATGTTTGTTTAAATTTTAACTTTCTTATTTAGGCTACTTTCTTATTTAACTGTATTATTTATTTGATATTTATTTTAGTGTTTTGCAGGCTGCGTGTTCACTGACGGTGACGGAAGTGCTAAAATAAACACACACGTTTGGTTAATAGATTTTTGAGCCTTATTTATTTTTTGTGTTTCAAAATTATATATAAATTATAATTGAATTAATATATACTATTAATATTTTTAATAATAATAAATAATAATATAATTAATATGCCATTAATATTGATATAATTATCATATAAATCATATATATAATTTATGTATATATTATTTTTATATAGAAATTATATATAGGCTATATAATTAATATAAATTATAACATTGCTATTACCTATTGCCACCGCGGTGGTAAAAATCTGCCACCGTCACAGCTCTACTTTCGTCCACACTGAGACGGCGTTTTTGTCGAGGAAAACTGAGCTTTTTGAAAACGCTCTCCAAAGTGGATAAATTTGAAAACGCCATTTACTGTGGATTGTGAAAACAGAGGCTTTTGAAAACGCATGTTTAGTCACGTGACACATATTGTACCAATAGATAATTATGTTTTTACCGGTATTGTGCCTGTTATGTGGTCTTCACTTTCACACTATTGCTACAGATGTGTTACTTTGTACACTCTTAATATTACAGTTCTGCAAAGATGACAGAAAATTTACTTGCGATTGCGTCAAAACATGAGGGCAGTTGCGTTTTAGATCAGCCATACAATAGAGAGTGAGTGCGACCCGAACGCATCAGTGAATGATGAGATATTTTCCTAAATAAAATGATCCTGCTAGAAGAACTGCATGATAACGTATCATGTCTGTTCCATCTGTATTGTTTCAGTGAGCTTTTTTGAGGCTTTATGCATGCGCATTAATGAAAATTTTATGTTTTCTGACGTTTCAGTGTGGATGACAAACTTTTGGAAAATGCTTGAAAACGCTAGTGTGGACGGATTCCACTCTTCATTTATATCTGTTTATAATTCAGTTTCAAAATGGCAGACAGAAGAAAGGTGAAAAACCTTTAACAGAAACAAAATACAAAAAATGTGTAAATGAATTGTAAATAAAGCTTACTTAAACATTCACTGGTCACTTAATAATTTTCTGGTATTAACAAGCTCAATACACTTACTGAGTATAATCTACAACATACACACAATTCAGAAAATTACCTTAAACACTTAGAATTACAGTGCATGTATATGGATTCAGATTAGTCACGTTACTTTAACGATCAGCTTAATTGCACGTGAACTTCAGAAACAATGTTTTATCTTATCTCTCTTCAGCGATTGAATCGAAAATACAGACAAATATAAGCAAATTAACACACCAGTATTATAATAACGTCGATATTTGCTACACAGAAATATATTTAACATGAAATTGTTAAGTAAATATCAGTTAAAGAAAAGTAGGTCACGGAATTTCTCCACGTTCGCGCAGAGCACAGAGAGATTTGCTGCACCATAACTGATCCTGCATCAGCCGCTATCGGCGTCTTCTCTTCCATTAACAGAAGTGAAACTAATTATTAAAGTTCTCACCGGCTGCCACTCCGGGATTTGACGATGTTTTGACTGTCGGTGCACTTTTCACGTCCCAGCTCGTCAGTTTCGCGGAGCTCGTGATCATCTCATCACAGCACTGACTTTTTTCCTCCCGCTTCCGATTATCCCCCCTCGCCCCGATTGGCTGAGAACTTATTGCAGTTATTTTTTATTTATTTTTTATTATTTTTTATGCTTCTATTTGTTTATTTATATCCGCGCAGTTTGACGTGACAGGCACATCGCATTCGATTAATCGTGCAGCCCTACGCTTGCTATTTGTTTATTTATATTCTCTGCAGTTTGACTTGACAGTGCATCTAAGAAATTATTTAGTAAGTGCGTTTCCATCAAAGACTACACTCTAAAAAATGCTGGGTTATTTTTTTAACCCAAGTGCTGGGTTCAGCCCGCTGGGTCATTTTATTGGGTTATTTTTAATAATTTTTTTTACCCAGGTTCTGTGTAGTTTTTCTGTAACTAAGTTGCTGGGTCATTTTTAACGCTGGGTTATTTTTTTTCTACCCAACCGCTGGGTTGAGCTCGTCTCCGATGAAACAACCCAGCTGCTGAGTTACAGTCAGAGCGTGGCCTTTTTGAGTCCACTACAGGAGTGAGCGGTTCTCAGCGCCACCAATTTGGTGCACTTCTTCAGCAAAATAAAGGTTTGTATACATTTTATTTCATTTATAAAGTCTTTACTGTGCTGTAAATTGTATTATTTTACACAACGCAACATAAGGACGTGGTGTCAAGTCAGCTGCGTCAGCAGCGGTCAATTCGCATAGAAACGCCTTTTGCCTTGCATAACATAAATCGATTTTATTCGTTATAATACTGAGTTTAATTTAATTTAATGTAAAAATATGTTAAAATAACAAAATATATAATAAAATAACCCAGCATGTGTTCTGTCCAATATTTACCCAGCGCAGGGTTGCCAAATAACTCAAGATGGGTTGTTTTTAACCCAGCATTTTTTAGAGTATATTTGCATGTTTTCTTCGTGAAGAAAAAATATCTACAATTAAGTGCACAAGTTCTTGTGCACGTTTAAAGATTTTATGCACATTTTAGCATTTCCATCCTGCGATTTTTTTAAGCGATGCCTCAAAATTTGAATAAAAATACATGGATGGAAACATAGCTAGTGTTTTCTGCACTATTAATGTCTTAATCTTTACTGAATCTGCAGGGTGAAACGTACATGACTGGTTCCTGAACAAATTATTCTAATGAGCTGGCTTGACATTTGATACAAAGTTAAGGCCATTTGTTGGATTACATTTCTAAATGTAATACCTGTTCTGAATTTGAGTAGCATTTGGTAGTAAATGTGATAAGAAACATTCCTTTCCTAAAAGTACTAAATAAGGCCATTAAGGAACCTGAATCGTTAAAAGAGAAATCCAAATCAGAATGGTTAAATTCCTTCTGATCCCTCTGTAAGCAGCACAGGTCACTGCAACATCACATGACCTGCAGTAACTCATTCTTCCAGTCTCAGACACCAAAGGCTGCAAAATCAATGGCCTCTTTCATCACACTGAGACTCAGAGAGAGAGGTCAGAGAAGCTTGCAGATGTGCTGTGGTTGGAATAAGGACAACTTCTTGTGCAGGGATCAGTTAGGACGGTTGACTCGTCACCAAACAATCAGTTAGTCGACTAGTGCGTAAAGGTTCTTCATTATTTCTGAGTGGGTTCAGGTCATTAAGTTCACACAAACAGCAATTTGTAGAAGAAGCAGTCAGAAGTAATTCGGTTGTGTGTTAGTTATGCATATGCAAACTGCTTGCACCAAACTGAAATATACTTTGGGTTTAAGTCCTCTTGTGAGCTTTAGATTCTGCAGCCTGACTCTTGCTTGAACAAGGACGACAGCTGATATTAGGACACCTTGGGGCTGAATGGCACATCATACTTGCTGGGCTGTACACCTGGAGGGTTACATTCAAAGAAGAATGGCCACTGAAAAGAAAGGCTTCTTTAGCAATCAAACATGCATTGCTCTTGAATTAGAGAACAGTGCAACAGTATGGCTGTAATATGTGCAGTAGGTGTCCACTACAGGAATCAGTACAGAGAAAGACACATGGTAGATTTCATTCCTATGAGAGCCAATTAGGAGAGAAACAGCAGGGAAGCGTTCACGCAAACATGTGAAACGTCCCACAACAGACACTTTGGGAGTTTCTCAGGGTGGCGGAACTCCATTCATACAGACCACTGTCCTCTCAAGCAAATCTTCAGACCATAAATGTATATGTGTATTATCTACTAATGTGAATGAGGACTTAAATAAACAGTAAAGAAAGATAAATAGTAAAGGTCTTGAGAGAACTTGGTAAGAGTTTATAAATAAGTCAGTACCATCAGTAAAGGACACTTTACATTTAATGAACATTAACTATATACTGTTCAAAACTTTGGAATTTTTTTTTTTTTTTAAGAAATTATTTTTTATTCAGCAAGAATCCATTAAATTGATCATAAGTGACAGTAAAGGCATTTATAAAGTTACAAAAGTTTACTATTTAAAAAGAAATGAAGAAAGAAAAAATAAACTTTCTAATCACGAAAAAATGGTTTCCACAAAAATATAAAGCAGCACAACTGTTTTCAACACTGTGATAATAATCAGAAAAGTTTCTTGAGCAGCAAATCTGCATATTAGAATGATTTCTGAAGGATCATGTGAGACTGAAGACTGGAGTAATGATGCTGAAAATTCAGCTGTCAGAAAATGAAAAAAATTGAAATTGAAATGTTTCACAATTTTACTGTTTTCACTCTTTTAATTACATAAATGCAGTGTTGTTGAGCAGAAGAGATTTAAAAAAAAAAAAAATCTTATGGACCCCAAACCTTTGAACGTTAGTGTACTTTTTATTTGATTGTTTTATTTTTTGACATATATGTTCTGAGTTCACTGTTAACTACTTCACCTTGTTCACCTTTGAGTTTAAGCCTCTTCATACACTCATAGATCAAGTAGGGAATCTGTTCGATGCAGGATGACAGTGAAGTAAAACGTGGAGCAGGAATCCAGACACGACAGCACATTCCTGATACTCGTCACAACTCGTAACCTTTCTCAAATGTGTTTGCGTATTACTCAAGAGTCCTTGAACAGCAGACAGTTATTCATTGACTTATTAGTTATGCAGGCTTCTTCTAAAATGGCTTACAGTTACAGTTCACTTATTTCTGGGCCAGTCATCCTGGACTAACCTAAGGTTAAGCGTTTCGATCAAGGGCACAATGATTATCGTTCCTGAATCAACCCAGCTGGGGTTTGAGCCGCCTCAGATGTTTAAACACTACACTGCATTATTAGCTGCAGTCATCGGAGAGCTGCAAAGCAGTCACACATGGTTCATTTCATTGGCAGCAGTTTACAAACCCTGTCTGAGGCAACAGAAATAAAGCAAGTCATAATGAAACAGAAGTGGTGACAGATCTCTTGCTACATATTGCGATGTATATACAAGTGAAATTGATTACTGAAAAAGAAAAAAATGGTTCTGTGTGTCAGTTGTTGATTGGATTTTGAGATGTGGCTACTGCACTCAAAAGTAGAGGCAGATATCAACAAACATAGTAATTTGTAGAGCCCGACCGATATATCGTTTAGCCGATATTATCGGCCGATATGAGCCTGTCGCCGATATATTCGGTATTAGGGGTGCAACGGTTCAACTTACTCACGGTTCAGTTTGTATCACGGTTTTAGAGTCCCGGTTTCTGTATGGTTCGGTATGTGCTATGTTTAGGGAAAAAAATATATTGTCAAATAAAAATAATGAAGATAACAAATAATCTAACTACAAGCAACAGCACAAATAAATACAATAGAGCAATGATACAAATAAAATAAACAGTGCTTTTCAGGTTTTTTTGGTAGGTCTAACATTAGTTTTTAGGTACAGAAATTGAATAAAGTAATCAAATGTAAAATAACATTGCATATTTGACTGTATAA
>NW_015632746.1:507172-520360 GCF_001515625.1 Sinocyclocheilus rhinocerous
TTTCTTAATTCAAGTTATATATATATATTGTTCTATTTGTGATTTTGAAGTTATATATAATATGTGAAGTGAAGTTTACTGTTAAGTGCACTGATGTCAGACTCATTTTGAATAATAAAGTTTATTGTTAAATTGTTAAATACCCTGCCTCCATTACATAGGCCTATGTTTGTCACATCATTATAAGTGTCTGATCACCACATTTGAGTTATCATTGCAAAAAACGTGTTTATGTATATATATTCTGTTTAAGTAGGCTATATACTGTATTCTATATACAGTGCCAGTCAAAAGCTTGGACACACGAATGGGAAGTGTATCCAAACTTTTGACTATACTGTACTATAATATAGCCTACACAAAGAATATCGGCTGATATATCGGTATCAGTCTTTTTTTACTCCCAAATATCGGTATCGGCCCCCAAAAAACCCATATCGTCGGGCTCTAATAATTTGTAAACACATTAGAGGCTAATTCGTATGAATTTGTACAATGATGAATAAATAAAAAACAGGTCAGTACACATATATATATATAGAGAGAGAGAGAGAGAGAGAGAGAGACTGTGTACTATACTGTACTATAATATAGCCTACACAAAGAATATCGGCTGATATATCGGTATCAGTCTTTTTTTACTCCCAAATATCGGTATCGGCCCCCAAAAAACCCATATCGTCGGGCTCTAATAATTTGTAAACACATTAGAGGCTAATTCGTATGAATTTGTACAATCTGCTTACACACCATTAACAGCTATGTTTAGGGAAGGACTATCAAGCTAAGCTTTATTTAAAAAAAATACAAAGCATATTTCTATTTAAATTACACCACCTCGCAAAATAGTTACATTTTCTTATAAGATCAGGATGGTATAGATAAACGTGACCAGGCAGGGCCAGGGTTTAAGCGGACTAAATGACTAAGTTCAGCATATGTCACCAGAGAGAAGTCTTTCAAGAGAATAACTACTATAAGGTCCAGTTATGATATTTTGATTAAACATTATGAGGTCACAAAATGATTTTTAAATGTGAACAATTTATCCATGATGCATAAGTTTCATTAACATCTATAGCAGGCATTTAGAAAATAGATAGGATACATTTTCATTTCATGTCAGCCTCATTCGGTGCACAGTGGACTCAATTATGGGCAGCGTCTCAAAACCTAGCAAACTCTCTATCTAGGCATTATAGGCACAGCCTAGTAAGGCAGTTCACTTGGCTTTAAGACTATTATGCCCAAAAATCATACGTTTCCATACAGATCACGTTGTACGAATTCACCACCTTGAAAAACATTTGTTTGTTACATTTGTTGTTTCGCCAGAAGATCGAGTTATGCCATTTTGATTAAACATTACAAGGTCTTTTTTTTTTTTTAAATGTGAACAATTTATCCATGTATATGCTGAATTAAGAACTGCAATATGCATTTAGAAAAATAGATCATGCGAATATTCATTTAATGCACACTTAAACTTTCTGAACGTCAGTATAAGCTCTAATAAAGGCTGAAACACTGTACTGAAACTCTGAACAGCCTAACTTAATGAATAATGGACTCAATTATAGGGTGTTTCAAAACTTAGCAAGCGCCCTATCTAGACAGCAATTTTGGCATCACAGGCACATTCTGAGTCAACAGCAATTTTATTCTAAAAAAATAGTTGACTAGATTTTAAGGCTATAATGCCGTGAACTCTAGACCTCGCTAAATGGCATCAAAACGTAGTATGCAACATGAGTTGCCTTGATAAACTTAAAAATAAAGGTTCTTCATTAGCATCTATAATGGTTCCATCAAGAACCTTTAACATCCATGGAACCCTTCCATTCCATACAATGTTATTTATAGTGATTTTATTTTATTTATTTAACTTTTTTAAAAAAGTAAGTTCTTCAGACTAAGAAAGTGGTTCTTTTAGGAACTGTTCACTAAAAGGTTATTTGGGGAACCAAAAGTAGATCTTCTACGGCATCACCGAGAAAACTCCCTTTAGGAAGCTTTTATAAAAAAAGTAAGTTCTTCAGACTAAGAAAGTGGTTCTTTTAGGAACTGTTCACTAAAAGGTTTTATTTGGGGAACCAAAAGTAGATCTTCTACGGCATCACCGAGAAAACTCCCTTTAGGAAGCTTTTATTTTCAGTTGTGTAGTCAGCATTTTTGTGTATTATAATCTCAAAGCCTAGTGAGCGACCTACGATACTCTAAAATGCTGTCTAGGTTGGACAATTAATACTAGCCCTATACTGTAATGGTCAATAAGATTGCAATAGACAGTAGGTTCACTAGATTCTCACACAGCGAAGCCCAAAAATGTTATTGTGGGCAGATTAACTTACCTAAATATAAAGTCCTAAAATGCGGTCTATATATGTAGCTCTCTAAATTTTGATACTAAGATTAACCAAAAATGCTGCCTACGTAGACAGCTCACTATTTACCTTTACCTATTTTACACTATCACCTTTTAAGTTTTGATTCACAGCCATAGAGTTGTTATGGGTGAAGTCAGTCCAGTCATTTAAAACCCGACGCCGGTCAAAACAACCCCCTCTAAATGATCGACAACACAACACTTGATCAAAACAACTGCATTGTTTGTGTGTTTTATATACTATAACCTTCTCCGAGAATGCAACAAACGCGTTTGTTTACACTCGACGACGCTACTACTGGAGTAACAGTTCAATTAATGAGACTGACTGACGGCTTTAGCTTAGTTTAGCATGCTATCAGAAACCCTCAGATCAAACGGCGTAACTGAGGCACGGAGAACAGATTTGCCCGCATGAAACAGCACCTACCTCAGCCTCTCCCTCCTCCAGACTCCGCAGGCTCCATACCACCAGTCCTTGGATCAGCAAGATCGTTAAACCGGCTGCGATTGCGAGTTTATACCGTCTAAGGAGCTTCTGTACACGGGTACTCGCGACCATCTTTCCCCCGTGATTCGCACATAGCAGCCGCGAGTGACTCACTCGGAGGGAGTCGACTCTGCGAATCAGACTTTGAATCGATCAGTGACCTTTGAGAAAGCATTGTGGTTCAGAGTCTTTTAACCAAATGATTCTGATTCAACTGAATCAAATTGAGAATCAGTATCTCAATTCATATTCAGAGAGGAAATGACCAGGTGGCTGCTTGCCACCTATTTTAATATTAAATATTAATACCTAATATTAAAATTATAATATTTGAAGCACACGATTAAAAAATTCATGATTGTTTATGAAAATGATGTAGAAGAAATCATTTTTATATTTTATTTATTTATTGTAAATTGTACACAACAAGGCAGGGAACATCTAATAACATAAGGCACATCCACCATAAATAATACGAATAATCAACCTGAATAATAATTATTATACTCACAACAAAAATAGCAACAATGAGGGCGAAAAAACACAACGAACAAGAATCAATAGAAGAAGTGCAAAAAGACATAAAATACAAATACATTAAAATAATAAATATTTCGAGATAGAGAGGCAAAGAGTTTCAGACTTTCTATTTAGTTGTGTTTAGTAGTGTTACAGGCCTATCTCGCTTCCCGATCATCAGATGTTCTTATCAACAGGTAGATTTATAAAATTTACATTTACATTTAGTCATTTAGCAGACGCTTTTATCCAAAGCGACTTACAAATGATGACAATAGAAGCAATCAAAAACAACAAAAGAGCAACAATATGCAAGTGCTATGACAAGTCTCGATTAAATCAATTAAATGATTGTCTGCAAAGAAAGAATTTAAATATTAGTATGAAAAAGACGAATTCATGAACGTCTAAATACTAATAAAAAGGCTTGTCACATGTAGAAGTTGTATTCTGCCGTTGGGCGGCGCACTTTAAAAGCGCAAAGTCTTGCCCGTCTCCAAGACAACCGCTGCGAGTGGAATGTATCAGCTTGTGAATTTAAGCGATACGGTAGAAAGTCTGTCATATGATGGATTTTATTTATTATTCTTTTATTTTTTAAAAAGAGAATGTTTATTTATGTATTTCCCTGCTAGCACATAAACAAATCGCAACTGTATTTTAGTCTATTTCACATGTTCCTGACCACGAAACGAACGCATCCTACTACGATGAAGGCTAAGCTCATGAATATTAATTAGCCCATGCAACCGTCGCTTAGCAACCTCCCCGCAGCGTCCAGTCACGAACCTCATTAGTATTCATGAGCCAAGCCAAGCCATAGTAGGATTCTCAGTGTATTCAGTGATGGCAACAATGTATCCGCTGCTTGGTTCGTGAGGACTAGTTAGGTTAGGATGTGAGTCGTGACTGACGTTCAGTTCACTCAACAGTTCTGGGATTCAAGTCACTCTTAACTCTCTGAAATGAAGCTGGAAAGAAAGAAACACTACTCTTCTGGTGATTTGCTATGAGACAGCTTGGGTCGTTTGGAAGAAAAGTTGAATTTATCAGAGATGTCCACTACGGTGTCCCCAAAAGTCCCCTCCGCCAGCTCCTCAGCGGACCAGCGGACAGTCGTCGTGGGTGCATGTGAGTAGGAATTTGTTTTTATTAAAAATAAATATTGTCTTTCAAAAACTCATTTTCAGTGTCTTAAGTGGGCTATGATGAAGCAATTTTTTTGTCGAAGTTTGTTTTTTGTTTTACAGGCAGTATTATCTCATTTTAAATGAATAAACTGTATAAATGACAATACAACGTCTTAAAGTTTTCTATTAATACAGAGATACAGAGTTAATGCATCTTCACAACATCTTTAAGCATAATAATAATATTTGGAAAATGTACTATACTGTATGTATGTATGTATATATATATATATATATATATATACTTTTATTCACCACCATAAATAATACGAATAATCAACCTGAATAATAATTATTATACTCACAACAAAAATAGCAACAATGAGGGCGAAAAAACACAACGAACAAGAATCAATAGAAGAAGTGCAAAAAGACATAAAATACAAATACATTAAAATAATAAATATTTCGAGATAGAGAGGCAAAGAGTTTCAGACTTTCTATTTAGTTGTGTTTAGTAGTGTTACAGGCCTATCTCGCTTCCCGATCATCAGATGTTCTTATCAACAGGTAGATTTATAAAATTTACATTTACATTTAGTCATTTAGCAGACGCTTTTATCCAAAGCGACTTACAAATGATGACAATAGAAGCAATCAAAAACAACAAAAGAGCAACAATATGCAAGTGCTATGACAAGTCTCGATTAAATCAATTAAATGATTGTCTGCAAAGAAAGAATTTAAATATTAGTATGAAAAAGACGAATTCATGAACGTCTAAATACTAATAAAAAGGCTTGTCACATGTAGAAGTTGTATTCTGCCGTTGGGCGGCGCACTTTAAAAGCGCAAAGTCTTGCCCGTCTCCAAGACAACCGCTGCGAGTGGAATGTATCAGCTTGTGAATTTAAGCGATACGGTAGAAAGTCTGTCATATGATGGATTTTATTTATTATTCTTTTATTTTTAAAAAAGAGAATGTTTATTTATGTATTTCCCTGCTAGCACATAAACAAATCGCAACTGTATTTTAGTCTATTTCACATGTTCCTGACCACGAAACGAACGCATCCTACTACGATGAAGGCTAAGCTCATGAATATTAATTAGCCCATGCAACCGTCGCTTAGCAACCTCCCCGCAGCGTCCAGTCACGAACCTCATTAGTATTCATGAGCCAAGCCAAGCCATAGTAGGATTCTCAGTGTATTCAGTGATGGCAACAATGTATCCGCTGCTTGGTTCGTGAGGACTAGTTAGGTTAGGATGTGAGTCTTGACTGACGTTCAGTTCACTCAACAGTTCTGGGATTCAAGTCACTCTTAACTCTCTGAAATGAAGCTGGAAAGAAAGAAACACTACTCTTCTGGTGATTTGCTATGAGACAGCTTGGGTCGTTTGGAAGAAAAGTTGAATTTATCAGAGATGTCCACTACGGTGTCCCCAAAAGTCCCCTCCGCCAGCTCCTCAGCGGACCAGCGGACAGTCGTCGTGGGTGCATGTGAGTAGGAATTTGTTTTTATTAAAAATAAATATTGTCTTTCAAAAACTCATTTTCATTTGTCTTAATGGGCTATGATGAAGCAATTTTTTTGTCGAAGTTTGTTTTTTGTTTTACAGGCAGTATTATCTCATTTTAAAATGAATAAACTGTATAAATGACAATACAACGTCTTAAAGTTTTCTATTAATACAGAGATACAGAGTTAATGCATCTTCACAACATCTTTAAGCATAATAATAATATTTGGAAAATGTACTATACTGTATGTATGTATGTATATATATATATATATATATATATATAAACTTTTATTCAGCAAGGATGTGTTAAATTGATATAAAAAGTGATAGTAAAGACATATTGTTAGAAAAGATTTCTGTTTGGAAGATGATGCTCTTTTTAACTTTTTATTCATCAAAGAATGAATAAAAAAGTATCACAGGTTAAAAAAAATAAATAAATTAAGCAGCACAAGTTTCCAACATTGATAATAAATTGGAATGATTTCTGAAGGATCACGTGACACTGAAGACTGGCGTAATGATGCTGAAAATTCAGCTTTGCATCGCAGGAATAAATGATATTTTAAAGTATATTCAAATAGAATACAGTTATTTAAAATTGCAATAATAATTCACAACTTTACTGTTTTTTTCTGTATTTTTGATATATATATATATATATATATCAGGCCTAATTAAGACTTTTAATCAAATATAATTATAACTAAATTATGCAGAAATAAAGACAAGATCTAAGTATGAATGCTTTGAAATTAGTACAGAAATATAAATTGTGCCAGCATTTAGGTTACAGATCTGAATGATGTGTATTGTCTGTTGTCTTTTTCAGTTTGTTGTCTGGTGTTTTTCTTTATGATCGTGGTGCTGCTGTTGATCCTGTACCGGAAGGTTCCTCTCTGCTGCAAAATGAGGGTTTATCAGGAATCTCGTACTGACATGGTAAGACTTCCATACTTCAAGGACTTCAGTTCTCAGTTAAGTTTCATTAAGTATCAACCCTGCCTCAGATGTTTCTCCTAAAAAGACACAAACGAGACAATTGCTGACTTATAAAATTATTGTGACACTTTGGTCTTGGAGCAATGGGAAATGCTCAAGTCCATACTGATATTTCTGTCTTTCTCTGAGCACACAGTTTGAGACATTGTTGAGTGCGAGTCTTCTAAATCTGCATCTCATTAGGGACAATTTAGATTTTCCTTTCTAATGGGACATTAAATTATTTTTTTTTGCTGTTTACCAAGTAATGTTGGCAACTAAAAATATAGTTAAAGTGTTACAATTGAAAACTGTACTTAAGTGTGTCGTGAAACATTGTCATGAAAGTGTCTCTCTTTAGGTACACTTTTATTTCATTAATATATTATCTGCAAGTAAAAATACACTTTTAAGATTTGAAGTACACTACAAGTGCACATTCAGTGCAATTACGTGCACTTCTTTTCCACAAAGGTGGAGAAAAAGTATCGAATGCAGTTAAAGTGTTACATGTGCCCTAGTTTGATAATTTTGCAAATGAAGAACGTCTCCTACCGTTTGAGTTATCAATGTTTGGTACACTTACACAAACAGAGATTACATATTATCTTTTTCCTAACTGTGCTAAACTTTCAAGAGCTTTATCATGTGCTGTGCCAAACACTGTGACTCAATAAAGGTTGTATTGTTAACGTCAGCTATGATCGTAAGCAAAATAAATGATCTTAAGCAACGTAAGCAAGAAGTTAGAGCTTCAAATGTTAAAAACGTTAGTCAAAGATTTAACTCTTAAATTTTGAGGAGCAAAAAGTAATACCAATTTTAGACAACTGTAAGAAGAGAAACAGTATCTGACATCTAAAACGGAATCAGAGCACAAACTGTCCAGATTCATGCGAGTCAGTTCTGTGAAGCATCTAAACATACAGTTCTGTTAGAGAGGAGAACAAAACAGCGTGACCGTTCCCCTGACTATGACAGTTACCAGTGCCCAAGGAAAGTTACACAGTAATCAGATATTAAACAGGAGTAAAACTCCAGTGTGAAGATGTCTGCCCTTGCACACTTTAGCATACTTTTAAAAAAGAGAACCTATTTTGGAAATAATACACTTTAAAAGAATATACTAATATGTGAGAGTTTTCAGACACTTAACTGCATGTTAAGTGCAATTAAATGAAAATGTTGATACATTTGACATTAGAGTGCTTTTTGACCTACTTAGGTAGAACTTTATACTTTTAACATCTTTATATGTAATTTAATAAATAATTTGACATTATTAAAAATGGCACTTTAAAAAAAAAAGTGAAGTCATGAAAGTATCTCTCTTTAAATGTTCACTTAAGTGGACATTAATTTCATTAATATATCATCTGCAAGCAGTGTTGGGCAAGTTACTCTAAAATGTAATTAATTTCTAGCTATTAATTACATATTCAACAGTGTAATTAGATTACTGTACTAATTACTCGCTCTAAAAAGTATTGCATTACTTATTACTAATTACTTTCTAAGTCCCATATCAACCTCAACCAGTTGAACAATAGACATGAAACTAAAAATAAACAATACAAAATTGCATAAATTATTCTTGAACTGACCAAAGTATTTAAAGGGAGAAGGTTACATTAAAAACATATATTTTAACATTATGTTACATTCTGATGTTAAATCCACTATTGTTCTATACAGTATTTAATGTAATTACATCAGAAGTAACTGTAATTAAATTACAGAAAAAACTAAGAGTAAACCCTTATATTTCTGTATTGCTTTATTGCATTTAAATGTTCAGTTATTTTTGTTATAAGAAAAAAGTTATTAAACCTGTTATACTGTATTATGACAGCACTTTTTTTAAAACTAAATTTCAGTATCGTGATAATACCGTATACCGTGATAAAAGCATTAGCAATTAATCGCAACATGAAAATTTGATACCGGCATAACCCTATTAGCAATAGATTATAAATTAGGGTGACCATACGTCCTCTTTTCCCCGGACAGGTTCTTGTCTTTATGCGTTTGAAACACTGAGTGATTATATGACACATGATACATTTCAGCAAGTTGTACTGTTTCTATCAACACCTTCTGATGTTCATTCATGTGTATTTCATACTGTAACTAGTAGTAGGTGATCGTTCACATGCTGCTTGAATAGAGGTGGCTACGGTGATCTGACATCAGTGACATGCCAAATTAAAGAGCACCAAAACTATACTTATTGTTTGAATTGCGTAAACATTTTCAGTAGACTCAAAAGTAAGAAAAAATAATGCACAATTCAGTTAGGGGATTGGAGGCATGCTTTTCAGTTTAATACACCAAGGAGCACACCATTTAACAACAGCTTTTGCACTTCAGCTAATTAATTACTTAGTAATACATTACACTCAACACTGTCTGCAAGTACAGCTATACGGTAACACTTTAGTTTAGGGACCAAATCTATTAACTAGTTGCTTATTAGCATGCCTTTTATTAAGATATTGGCTGTTTATTAGTACTTATAAAGCACAAATTCTGCATGACCATGTTCTACATCTCCAATAACTAAACTTAACAACTACCTTACTAACTATTAATAAGCAGCAAATTAGGAGTTTATTGAGGCAAAAGTTGTAGGTAATGGTTTGTTAATAGCGAGAATTGGACCTTAAAATGAAGTGGAAGTACATTACAAGTGCCCATTCAGTGCAAATAATTGTTCTTCTTTTTCAAATTTTGCCAAAAGGTTGCTATTTTATGACTCGAGACTTTTTATAGTTCTCTGTTATCTTTATTTTAAGTATCAATTCGCCTCAGATGTTTCTCCTAATATTCCTCTTGAGAAATTAAAATAGAAACCATTCAGACTGACAGTAAATGCTGATAGCAGAGCTCTAATAATTTGATCTTGTATCAGTTTGATTCATTCATACTGAAATCTCTGATGTGATATCATGGCAAATTTGAGCACATTGGTGACATCTTTTGTGGCAGAGAAATGTGAGATTATTGAGGTCTGATTTCAGCTCAATGGATTTAAACTAGTGCTGTCAAACGATTAATTGCATCCAAAATAAAAGTTTTTGTTTACATAAAATATGTATGTGTACTGTGTTTATGTATTATGTATATATAAATACACACATACAGTATATATTTTGAAAAGATGTATATGTATATACATTTATATATTTATATGATTATATTTTATATTATATATAAATATATTTAATACATAAACGTAAAAAATTTTCATAAATATATACATGCATGTGTTTGTACTTATATATACATAATAAATACACACAGTATACACACATGTATTATGTAAACAAAAACTTTTATTTTGGATGCAATTAATCGTTTGACAGCACTAGTTTAAACATGTTAAAGTTTGGTAAACAGGTTTTGAAAGTTTGAAGCTGTTATTGGTAGCTGAACATATTATTGAATTAGACAAAAAATATATAAAAAAAAAAAAAAACATTTATATGGAAATTTCAGTGGAGTTCTGCAGGCGCAGGTTCCATGTGGGCCAAGGCTACTTGTGTATCATCTAATAAACAAAGAATAATGTCTGCACTCTGCACACTGAAATTACAGCTCCCAAAAATGTTAATATTTCCAAAAACAGCACAACAGTGTCAGAGCGTTTCTCCTTTAATGTTTCCAGTCCTCAGGATGTGGGTCTTGAAAGCAGATGTTAGATTAGACTGAGAGCGCTGCGTTTATCTGCTGTGTCCTGGTCGTAAAGCAGATCCCTCACACTTTGTGACTTACCCTCAAGTCATACCTCATACTCTGCATTTCCTTTTCCTGTTCACTTTCAACCTTAACCGTTCCCCCCGAGAGCATTTTAACCTTATCTTAGCAGCACAGGGAAACTGCCTCCACATTCTTCCTCCCACAAAGAGGAAATGCAAAAACATGTCTGTTAGTTAAACTGTGGTGAAGACAGACGTGAGGTACTGGTTAAATGAGGCACAGAAGAGGTCTGTGATGAAATCAGCCTCTCTTTGACCACATACACACAATAAAGTTTTAGGAGTGACCACCATATTTAAATCAGGCAGATTTTAGATCAAACACACCTGAAGCATCCTTACATGCACACCATTACGCTGATAACTAGCAAAGATCAGTTTATTGAAATAACCAATTTTACGAGTTTGCATGCAAAACATGACTTCAATGTCACTATCATAAAGTTTCAGATAACTCTCCCAGTCTTTGTTTTGTTTCAAACAAAAATAACTTTATTCAGCAATTTCTTCTCTTCCGTGTCAATCTTCGATGCGCATTCAAGATAGTACCGCGACACATGCGTGTGATGCTGCTGATGTAGAAGCCAGTGTTCTGACGTAGAACGTCCATCACTCTTAGTTCATTGTCTGGTTCAATTCTGGTTCAAATAAGTAAGGATGGGCAAAAAATGGTAAAACATGTATAGCCTGAATGCACTGTAAGTCGCTTTGGATAAAAGCGTCTGCTAAATGCATAAATTATTAATTATAATTATAAAAAAATTGCAAGTCATCCTCTCTGTCGAAATCTTCAGACATGTTTACGAAGACTGTTTTACATACCGCATGTGCATTCCTCTGCTTGTAAATAAGCCGCAGCGCGTCCGGTTTTTACATCAGAGCACCGGCTCCTGCATCAGCAGCATCACACGCATGCGTCGTGGTACTTTCGTGAATGTGCGTCAAAGACTGACACGGAAGGGAAGAAATTGTTGAATAAAATCATTATTTTTGTTTTCTTTGTGCACAAAATTATTCTTGTAGCTTCATAAAATTACGGTTGAACCACTGATGTCACATATTTACTATTTTAACGATGTCTTCACTACGTTTCTGGGCCTTGAACTTTTGACAGTTGCATTGCTGTCTATGGAGGGTCAGAAAGCTCTCGGATTTCATCAAAAATATCTTAATTTGTGTTCTGAAGATGAATGGAGGTCTTACGGGTTTGGAACGACATGAGGGTGAGTAATTAATGACAGAATTTTCATTTTTGGGTGAACTAACCCCTTTGGCGAAGAAACAGAAGTAGCAACATTGCTTTTTTTCCATATAATGATATATATCCGAGTGAAAGGACGGGTTATTGAAAAAGAAAAAAATGCTGGTTTAACTTATCGGTTGTTGATTGGATGGAGGCAGATCTGAATGCGAGCTTACGAGGAGTTTAGGTAGACTAAATGATTGGAGAAGTCAATTAGGATTTTTCCTGTGAATAATTAAATGGTTAAAATAATCTCATATACTTAAATTTACTCTTAAAAATAAAGGCTCTTTATTGCCATCTATGGTTCCATGAAGAACCTTTAACATCCATGGAAACTTTCCATTCCACAAAAGGTTCTATAGATTTTTCTAATGTTCTTGACACTGGTAAAAATGGTTCATTTAAATGGGTGGTTGATTGCGATTTAACTTTTTTAACGTTAGTGTGTAATGTTGCTGTTTGAGCATAAACAATATCTGCTGCGCTGAAAGTTCAATGCATCGTCAAAAGATATCGTCTTTTAAAATTCTGGCAGTTTAATGCCTACAAAAACGGCTCGTAGGGACTACAACTGTCACGTGTATGTTCCCGTTGAGTTCCTGTTTTCCTTATTTGGTCCTTCCAGTTCCTTTTCACAGTATTAGTATCACCTGTTCCTTGTTATTGGTTATCCCCATCACCTGTCTGCCCCTCGTTATCTACCCTATTTAGTTCTAGCCCGTTCAGTTCTCCCTGGTCTGGAATTGTATGTTTATGTCAACTCCCTTGTGCTACGTGTGATTCCCCGCGATTGAAATAAACTCATTGGTTTGTACTCCTGGTCTCCTCGTTCCGTGCTCCTCACAGTAACATCCCGTGACAGAATTCCAGACCTAAAAGTGACGACAAGCGGCACCCCTTCTACCCGTGTTTGTTTTTCGTTTTTTGAAAAGTGTTTTTGTTTTGTTTTCCCGTTCGTTTCTCCCCTTCCAAATGGAGGAACGAGCGATGTTAATCGCCGTGGCTCAGGCGAACCCTGACCCGATTATCTACACGAAGGCGTTCGTGCCGCTCGCCCTCGCCAGCTCCCTCGAGGGAGAAACCCTCCTGACGTTGTTCCGGATCGGGATAACCTATCATCGTCCCGCGGAGCTCCCAGACACCACCAACCT
>NW_015632746.1:520497-525411 GCF_001515625.1 Sinocyclocheilus rhinocerous
TCCCGTTGAGTTCCTGTTTTCCTTATTTGGTCCTTCCAGTTCCTTTTCACAGTATTAGTATCACCTGTTCCTTGTTATTGGTTATCCCCATTACCTCTCTGCCCATCGTTATCTACCCTATTTAGTTCTAGCCCGTTCAGTTCTCCCTGGTCTGGAATTGTATGTTTATGTCAACTCCCTTGTGCTACGTGTGATTCCCCGCGATTGAAATAAACTCGTTGGTTTGTACTCCTGGTCTCCTGGTTTCCTCGTTCCGTGCTCCTCACAGTAGCATCCCGTGACAACAAAGATTTACTTCCCGGGTTTGTGACATCACAAACCCAGATAAACCCCGCCCCCAGGAACATGCAGCAAAGGGGCGGGACCATGTTGCGCTGCTTTAGAGAAGAGGAGGGGTGCACGTAAAAATCTATTCATATATGAATCGCGATTCTGTCTTCTAACGACTAATGGATTCACAAGTTTCTAAATCAATGTTCTAAAGCAGCGGTTCTTAATCATGTTCCTCGCTTTGCATCTCTCTCTCTCTCTCTCTCTCAATCTCTCATTCAGATCATCAGCTCAGCTCCAACAATGAACTGTTCCATTTATACACTTATTTTCACATAGCAATGTGAAGCATTATACATGGACGTGCGTGCGGTTGCCGTGCTGTATTAAAGCTTTAATCAGGATAAAAACGGTATATTAAAAGCTAACAGAAGCAGTAGCATTTACAAATAACAGCGTATCTAAAAGTATAAGACAACATCAAACAAAAAACATACCATTAAGAGCCATGTGTTTGCACAGGTTCTGCGGATCCTTTTCACTAATATTCTCTGGGTCTCAATCGGGCTCAAATTGATAAGCAATATTGACGACGCCATTGTTTACAATACAACCGGAGCGCATGCCGCTGAGCTGAGGGGTGGAATGATTAGACACGCACTGGCAGTTTAGCCAGTCACAACACACTGGGCCAGCTGACCAATCTGAGCTCATTGCGATTTCTGAGGGTGGGGCTTCATAAAAGCAGGAAATGATCAGCGCGTTTATAGGAGAAAGGGACAGAGCGGTGTAGAATAAAGGTAAATTATGTGAAAAATAATGCGTTTTTTAACAAACGAAGCATTAACACATGTTAGACTGCACCCCATAAACACAATCAAGCCTAGAAAAAAACAGTTCAACCACCTCTTTAAGAACTGTTCACTGAAAGGTTCTTTGGGGAACCAAAATGGTTATTTTTTTGGCATCACTTTGAAACCCCTCTTTTTTAAGAAGAAATCAAGTTTTAACATGGTAAATTTCTAATGTTGCGTGGTGTTTAATAAACTAACTTACACATGGTACAAGCTAAACTCTTCTCAACTCTCTCGTAGAAAATTAAGTCATTTTGAGACATATACAGTATGTGACCCTGGACCACAAAACCAGTCATAATGGTCAGTTTTTTTAAATTTAGATTTCAAAATAAATAAGCTTCCCATTGATGTATGGTTTGTTAGGATAGGACAATATTTGGTCGAGATACAACTATTTGAAAATCTGGAATCTGAGGGTGCAAAAAAATCTAAATACTGAGAAAATCGCCTTTAAAGTTGTCCAAATGAAGTTCTTAGCAATGCATATTACTAATCAAAAATTACGTTTTGATATATTTACGGTAGGGAATTTACAAAATATCTTCATGGAATATGATCTTTATTTAATATCTTAATGATTTTTGGCATAAAAGAAAAATAGATAGACATTTTGACCCATACAATGTATTGTTGGCTATTGCTACAAATATACCCGTGCTACTTATGACTGCTTTTGTGCTTCAGGGTCACATATATGTCCTCTTCCTGAAGTGTCTTCGCCATCTGATCGTTAGGTCCTGTGTTTTGGTGGGGGATCAGAGGAGACAAAGGTTTTACTTTAGGTCAGGCACTGAAAAAGGCACACTGCCGAAGAGGTCCTCCCCCGACTTCAGGACTGATTTTACACGCTTTTGCTTTTTCACACTGCCTGAATCAGAGGAGTAAACAAAAGAACGTCTCTCTTTTCGGGGGGACTCCGAGACTGTTGAAAGTGCAAACCAGCGAGGGAAGGTGACCCCTGACCTCACATTTACTAGACATGTCTCTCAGAGTCCCGAATGGGAGGGGTGCTGGGAAAGGTCAAAACACGTCACCGTGAGTGACGTCAGAGCTGTCAGGAGCCCTGCCTTGTGTTCAAGTCCTCACCAGCATCACAGATTAGGGTAAAAATGCTTTATAGAGGGATGATACTTGCCTAAATGATTGTCAGGGGCATTTTTTACCTTTAAGAGGACACTTTTTGGTTACACTTTATTGTAAGGTGTTCTTATTACAGTGTAATTATACATTTAAGTACTGAGTAATATTAATTAGCTACATGGTTAGGGTTTGGCTTAGGGTTACTTGCATGTAATTATGCATAATTTGTTATAATAGTATGTACATGTAACATGAGTAACAAGGACACCTTAAAATAAAGTGTTACCCACTTTTTTTTAACAATTGTTATAAAAATGTTGTCCCATTTATTCAAGTGGAATAATAAAAACTACTATGGCTGTTTATTATAAAATTAAATCTTTATTAAATAGAAATGTATCTATCCCTTGTGAAAAAGAAGTACGCTTTAGAATATAAAAAAAAGATAGTATGTATTACAGACACAATATACTTTAAAAGTATATAAATAAGTGTAAAATGAGTGTAATGTTTTCGGACACTTTATTGCATGGTAATTGCAAGTTGTAATACAGTTTAAATTAATATAAAATTCACTTTGTTTAATTTAAGAGTGTTTTTAGACACACTTAAGTACAGTAGGACTTAAAAATAATCTTTAATATGATACGATATATGAAATAATTATAAAACTTTATAAAATTATTGAAGCTATTGTGTTTGAAATATGGTTAAGGTGAACTGCGGAATGTACTCACAAGGAATTATGGTAAATTAAAATAATGTCATTTCTATTGAAATGTGTATGTTGTGTATTTAAATATTTTTGTAACTAAACATTTGTAATGATGAACTTTTCATTTAGTACATTTGAAATATTTAAATATCAAAGTTTTATTGAATAACACACTGCAGTTAAAATAAAATTATAATCAAGTACTTTATTTGTGCTTTAACATGTTAGTCAACACGTTAAAATAATGATTAAAAAAACATAACGATTTAAAGTGTGCTTTTCATTTTACATTATTACAAAGTGCACTTTTAAACGGACAGAAATTCATCAAATAATTTAATGAGATACTAATGCAATAATGGAACTAACTCAAATATATAATGTCCAGACATATCAAAGTAATGGTAGAAAATGAATGGTACCCCCAAATAATTGTAAAGAAAATAATGTCAGAATGTTTAAAAAAAAACACACACTTAAAATAGGTCTTAAAATTTTAACAAAACGTCAAAGCATGTTATGGTCAAAAATAAAAAGATAAAAGAAAAAAAAATTCTATTTTGGACAAAGACAGTGGAGCCTACTCTCTTTGTCCAAAATCGAATTTCTTATTTTGTTCTTTTAATTTTTGACCATGCTTTGATGTTTTGTCACTTGCCATGGCATTTTGCCTCGAGCCCTGGTTAACCCTTCTCTGCATGTTTTGGCCATCTGACTTGTAGCACTGTCTGGGTGACATGTGGGCCTATAAAATGGAGTGCACTCGTTTACTAGTACCTGCAGAAACAAGGGTGCAAAACAGAGGCAGACCTTTAAAACGCCAGTGTGGGGTTTGTTACCCAGGACCCTGATGACGCAGTAAGATGCTGTATTGTCCCAGGACACAAAGCCTTCTATTTAGGTGTGGGGTAATCACAGAGTGTCCGGCTGGGCTAGAGGAATTCCTCGGCCTCACGCGGATCCGCCTGCCTAATCTAGTCCTGGATGGGAGGGGAGGAAGTTGCTTGGTGGTCCCTCTCTTTAGCAACATAATTTATGACCAACCAGAGGTCTGGCTCTACCATTGCAGATGTAGGGAGAGGAGGAGAGACATTACGGAAACAAAGAAGAGGGTGTGCGACTTTAAACTATGATTGGTGATGGTTTGACATGCAATCAGTGTGTAAACATTTAACTACTATGCTAGTGGTTCAGCTCCGGAAAGGACAACTGAAAATGTCTGAATAAATTCCCAGTAAATATTAACATGTCAAATCAAGTGCATATATTTTAAAGTAGCACATGAATACTTTTTTTTGACAAAAATTGTAATTAATGCAATGTAATCCATGCATTTTAAACTGTGACCAAACTATTTGAGGCCAATGTAATCATACACTGAATTTCTAAACAGTGTATTCCACTCAAAAAATGTCATCAATTTTGACAGAGAAAAATCAAATAACACATTGAACTAAACATGAAATTTAGAAAGACTTCAAATATTTTGTTTTAAAACAAACAAACTTTTTTTTTATTGTATACACTGTTCAAAAAGTTTGGGGTGAGTAAGATGTATTATGAAATATTAAAACTTTTATTCAGGAAGGACACAATCGAATGATCAAACATGACAGTAAAGACATTTATAATGTTACAAAAGGTTTATATTTCAAATAAATGCTGTTCATTCAGCTTTCTATTCATCAACGAATCCATCCTGAAAAAAATGTATCATGATTTCCACAAAAAAAAAAACATTAAAGGGGTCATATGATGCTGCTAAAAAGAACATTATTTTGTGTATTTGGTGTAATGAAATGTGTTTATGCGGTTTAAAGTTAAAAAAACACATTATTTTCCACATACTGTACATTATTGTTTCTCCTCTATGCCCCGCCTTTTTGAAACGCGTCGATTTTTACAAAGCTCATCGGTCTGAAAAAAGCGAGGTGTGCTTGACTGGCCAGCTATCCAGTGCGTTGTGATTAGCCGAATACCTCAAGCGTGAGA
>NW_015632746.1:526036-534285 GCF_001515625.1 Sinocyclocheilus rhinocerous
ACTGTCTGGGTGACATGTGGGCCTATAAAACCAAGTGCAATCGTTTCTAGTACCTGCCACCGAAACAAGGGTGCAAAACAGAGGCAGACCTTTAAAACGCCAGTGTGGGGTTTGTTACCCAGGACCCTGATGACGCAGTAAGATGCTGTATTGTCCCAGGACACAAAGCCTTCTATTTAGGTGTGGGGTAATCACAGAGTGTCCGGCTGGGCTAGAGGAATTCCTCGGCCTCACGCGGATCCGCCTGCCTAATCTAGTCCTGGATGGGAGGGGAGGAAGTTGCTTGGTGGTCCCTCTCTTTAGCAACATAATTTATGACCAACCAGAGGTCTGGCTCTACCATTGCAGATGTAGGGAGAGGAGGAGAGACATTACGGAAACAAAGAAGAGGGTGTGCGACTTTAAACTATGATTGGTGATGGTTTGACATGCAATCAGTGTGTAAACATTTAACTACTATGCTAGTGGTTCAGCTCCGGAAAGGACAACTGAAAATGTCTGAATAAATTCCCAGTAAATATTAACATGTCAAATCAAGTGCATATATTTTAAAGTAGCACATGAATACTTTTTTTTGACAAAAATTGTAATTAATGCAATGTAATCCATGCATTTTAAACTGTGACCAAACTATTTGAGGCCAATGTAATCATACACTGAATTTCTAAACAGTGTATTCCACTCAAAAAATGTCATCAATTTTGACAGAGAAAAATCAAATAACACATTGAACTAAACATGAAATTTAGAAAGACTTCAAATATTTTGTTTTAAAACAAACAAACTTTTTTTTTATTGTATACACTGTTCAAAAAGTTTGGGGTGAGTAAGATGTATTATGAAATATTAAAACTTTTATTCAGGAAGGACACAATCGAATGATCAAACATGACAGTAAAGACATTTATAATGTTACAAAAGGTTTATATTTCAAATAAATGCTGTTCATTCAGCTTTCTATTCATCAACGAATCCATCCTGAAAAAAATGTATCATGATTTCCACAAAAAAAAAAACATTAAAGGGGTCATATGATGCTGCTAAAAAGAACATTATTTTGTGTATTTGGTGTAATGAAATGTGTTTATGCGGTTTAAAGTTAAAAAAACACATTATTTTCCACATACTGTACATTATTGTTTCTCCCTCCTGCCCCGCCTTTTTGAAACGCGTCGATTTTTACAAAACAGCTTTACTTTCACAACGAAGCACACAGCGTCTTCAGAACATGGCGGCAGCGGCAACAATACTACAGTGAGAATAAAAGTTACGCCTTCTTTCTTTGCGTGAACATTTGGGCGGCGTTATGCAAATCTTCCCACATAGTGAGGTAGATATGTGGGGGCGTGTTCGAACGAGCCGTTTTAGGTAGGTGTGGCTAACTCTTAACTTTTATAAAGAATATCTCTTTGGATTTGAGACTTTAGTCTTTGCAACTTTACAGATCTTCTTTATGCACCAAGAGCTTGTAACACTCTAAAGAGAAAGGAAAAAATGAAATCGCATCATATGACCCCTTTAAGCAGCACAACTATTTTCAACATTGATATTAATAAGAAATGTTTTTTGAGCACTAAATCAGCATTTTAGAATGATTTCTGAAGCATCACGTGACACTGAAGACTGGAGAAATGATGCTGAAAATTCAGCTTTGAATAATTTACATTTTAAAATATATTTAAATGGAAAACGGTTATTTTAAATGGCAATAATATTTCACGATATTACTGTTTTTACTTTATTTTTGATCAAATAAATGCAGCCTTGATGAGCGGAAGAAATAAATTTTTTTACCCCAAACTTTTGAACGATTGTGTAATGAATAACCATTGATGAGATCAGAAATGTTATATTAACAGAGGATGATCATTTCTTGACTGAACAGGAATCTCCTCCTCAGTACTACAACAGCAGACAGACTCTCGTAGCGTCATCTGATGCTGAGCAAACACATGACACCGGTCTTGATAACGTGAATGCACGGGTAAGAGCTTTTTTTAAATGAATGAATCTGCATCCTTTACCCATAATTATATCTGCCTTCATTTACTCACCTTCACGTCGTTATAAACCTGTATGACCAATAGGCATCAAAATACTTTTCTTCTATGTATTTTCTAGAAGAAAGAACAGCATGCAGGTTTGAAACAACATGAGGGTGAAACTGTCTAGAAATAGTCACATATTCATGTTTTGTTTCTGCTTGTGCTTGACAGTCGGGCTCGTTGTTCCTCATTGGTGTCCCGAGCAGCTACTACCTTTCCTCACTGGAGCCTCCTCTTCCTCGTCTGCCCTCGTACGAGAGCGTCCGCAAGAAAGACCGACAGCGGCAGATCCACATGATGATAGCCGACCGCTTTGGCCTGAACGGACCTGTTGAGACAGAGGTGATTCATTTAGCTGCAGTAACAGTATTAATCTACAAATGACCGGTTGGCATGACATGCCATTTAACTGTCCTCAAAGTACAAAGCTGAATAGAAATAAACATAGATAATCATCGAATTATCAAAAATTTTATTTAATTAAATTAAAGTCTGTATATTTTCAAATATGACTGGTCATGCGTTTCCATACTATTTTCAAATGTAAACAGTTCTATACAGTTGAATGTCACTTGTTGGGTACTTCAGATCTGAAAAGTATATTTAAATACTTGCAGATAATATAACATTAATGAAATAAGTTCACTTAAAGAGAGACACATTCATGACAGTTACCTAATAAAGCCGGGCTCACACTACAGGAGTTTTAAAATCCTAACCGATTATGAAATCTGGTTGCAGCACACACATAAGGAGAATCTTTGCAGATTATCTTCCCTCAAATCTTAAACATGCACACACTACAAGATTTTAACATCGTGGCGCATCACACACTACAAGATATTATTAAGATTATCATGCCAGTCGTCACCGATAGCCTCGTGGGCAGCGTGTCGACATGTAGCGCCATTGCGCTTCGGGCGTCCCGTGTTCGAGTCCAGGCTCGTGGACCTTTCCCGATCCCATTCCCCTTTGCTTCCTGTCTCGCTACTATCCTATCAGTATCAATAAAAGGCAAAAACGCCAAAAAATAAATCTTTAAAGATTATCATGCCAGAGGGAGCGCCTCACGTGATCTCACGCAGCAGATCGTCATTGATATTTCAGTGATGTTTACATATGTTAGCTAGCGTGCTAGTTGCTTTCTACACTCACCCGGTACATTCAAAACTGAGGCGATTTCACTCCAGCGCTTCTCTTTCTCCTTACGGTTGTGATGCGTTTTCGACACATTATACAGGCAGTCGTGTTACTATAAAACGTCAAGAAGCAGTTTTCTCCGTCTCCACTATCCAGCGGGGCCGTACAGCTGCTGTTGGTCGTGCATTGGCTATTGTGAAAGTACTGAGGTAATCATATAGCCGTCATCATCCCGATTTAAATCCTAAATATCAAACATGTTTGATATGATCGGGGGCGGCCCTGATTTGTGTGCGAGCAGATCGAGAGTTGCAAGATTCGATCTGTGAACGCCTCACATTACCAGATAATCCGCGCCGAACATCGGGACCGATCGAGGGGCTCGACAAGATTTTTGCTCCGATTCTCGGGAGGGGGAAATCGGGCTAAAAATCCTATAGTGTGAGCCAGGCTTAACATACTAAAGCACATGTAAAGTACTTCATTATTATTTATCTATAGTGTGTATTTTATCTATTAGTTATTCAATATATATATATATATCAAGTTGATATTATTTAAATGTACTAAACTGCATTTTCATCATTATAAATGTGTAATTTCAAATATATTTAAATACATTACATTGGCATTTCAATAGAAAATATATTTTAGTTCACCATAAATGCTTGTCAGTACATTCAGCAGTCACTTTAACCATATTTCAAAAAGACAATTGAAGTAATTATAAAATTACATATAAATATGTACTTAAGTCCTACTTAAGTGAGTCAAGAAAACACTCTAAAGTTAATTGCATTTAATACAGATTTTCACTATAATACACTTAACATGCAATTAAGTGTCTGAAAACATAGCATTCAATTTGCAGTTAAGCATATTATTTCCATAATAAGTGCTTTTTAAAAAGTATGCTTCTTCACAAGGGATGAGTGATTCTAAATCCATTTAAAATGAGCAAGAAAAAGGGTCAAACCTGCATGTGTGGCTGCAGCATGGAAGTGTAACAATGTGGTAAAATAGTGGATTATCTTTAAAAGCTCTTTAAAGCATTTTTTTTTCTATTATAGTTTTTGTACATGCAGCTTTCGTGACCTCATTAGACTAGATTAAGTTAATTACTTTACTGAAAAATTGATGATGACTTCTAAAAGCATACACTTGTACACGTATTCAAATTTGAACATAAAATCGTCACGATGGAAAAGAAAGTTCACATCAGTCTGTCAACCACTCAAAGCTCACAGATGTCACTTTACTAAAGCCCTGCTATAACAGTTTCGTCTCTCAGCAGCTGCGGTCTGACTGAATTAAATAACAAAAGATTTTTAATATGAATGACCCACAATTTTCTGTTCCGTAACATGATCATATCTGAGAAACGGACGGCATTCATGTCCCTCACCTGCACTGCTGCCGTGACGTGGCCCTGTGATGTTCACTTAGCGCCAGGAAAACGCATGAGTACACCCGCTAATGGGAATTAATGCACATCAAACATAATAAAGTGGCTTATTTTGAAAGGTAAACATTAGTGGACAATACGGCTCATTGTCTGTCTGTCCTCTCCTTTACTCCCCAGGATTCACTGGGTGGATCATTCACTCATTAACCATATTATTGAGCTTAATTAGCTTGTTCTCCAGCTGGGCGCCACGGTTTTGTCTGCTTTAAAATGGCAGTTTTTTTTAGATGGCTAAAGGGCAGACGTGGAGCTCAAAGCTTAAGAGAAAGAAGAAAGAAAGAGAGATAAAATGGCAAGAGGAAGTTGCTGCAAGGTAGAAGCCGAGCAGTGATATCGCCAGCTAAATTTGTTTAAATAAATGTCGAGCTCTGTATTATGAATTAACACAGTGCAGAGGTCTTTATCTTTGGGAATGTATTCACTTGATAAGCATTAGCAATGTTAAATAATAATAAAATTGTAACACAGTTCGTAGTCACGGGAAGAAGGAGGCGGGAACCGGCGAACACTTAAACAAAACTTTAATAATAAAATAAACACAAAATAGCACGACAGCCCCTCGCGGACGACTATCGCGCACAAACATAACCAAAACACAAAATAAAATCCAGGCCTGGTCCTCTCTCGTCCAACACTGTCGTCACTCCTCCTTTTATCCTTCCGGAGCTCCTCCGTGGGACTCAAGACCGGTGAGTGATGCAGGTGTCGTGCATTAGCATTTACTCCACCGGCCTCGCTCCGTTCCCACGGCTCTCGGCCCCGTCCCACTCGTCACAAAAATCATATGAGGAAACTAGATTTTTATGTTTTCTACTGGATATTTTCTCAAGAAATTATGCTAGTGTGTTGTGGACGGTTGTCAGGCCATTGCTTAAAGCGATAGTTCAGCCAAAAATGAAAATTCTGAAATATTCTCAGATCAAACACAGTTTACAAGTGAAACAAATATTTTATCAGCTGTTTGGATTTTCATTCTGACGGCACCCATTCACTGCAGAGGATCCACTTTTATTTTTTCAAATCTGTTCTGAAGAAACACACATCTACATCTTGTATGGCCTGAGGGTGAGTATTTTCAATGTGAGTACTTTCAGCAAATTTTCATTTTTGGGTAAACTATTCCTTTAAGAGAATAGAGGAGTCCTGACACAAATTATAACTAAACTGACATTTTGGTTAAACACCAAAAAATGTGACATAAGCAAAATCACTTTTGGAGAAGTGCGCCTAAGCTATTTTTGTAATGCAAGCTGTTCATTTGTGGTGTCACACGTGTGGTTTAAGTCAAGCTTTATCTCTGTTTTTTGTTTTTGAACACAGCCGCCTCCCACATATGAGGAGAGCATTCGTGAGTCCGTCCAGTCCATTGACGTCCCGTTTGACATCCTGGCACCCGAGGAGGAGCCGCCACACACACCGGTTACAGATTTACCTGCATATGAAGATCTACCTCAAATCACAGACTCACAAGATCCCAATAACACTGTTAACTAAAGCGCAAGAATGCAAACTGTCCATAGCAGGAAATCAACAGCTGTTGAGCTGTGACTACCCTGACGAGCAGCCGACGTGTGCGTGAATCCGCTGTGCTTGCAAAAGACACCAAAATAGGGTAGGACTTGACCTATGCAATAACTTGCACTAGCACAATACGAGAGGAGAAGGATGTTGCATCACTACTGGAAAAAGGGAAGAGAAGAACAAGAATATGCAAGAGTTTAAGTTCTGTCTCTGTTAAAAATGACATGAAACTGCTACTATATAGAATTATACTGACTGTAGATATTGCCATGACTTTTCCAAGCCTAAAAAATTTAAACATTACATCACATTCCATGATATTATTACATTTATACATAAGTGGGGAATGTTGATTTCATTTTGATTATAAAAAGTGACGTAAGCTATGAAAGCAAATGTTTTTTTTTGCAATAACATCCATTTATGAATGGTTCAAAATAACACTAGTGACATTTATTACCCATAAATAAAGTCTATTTTGATTTCATGTTTAATTTTCCACAGAGATGGCAGGTTCATCTAATACCAAAGTAGCAGCTGGTGTACTGTACTGACCTATAAGCACAAAAAAGGGATATTTGAAGCCATGTTTTGGACATTACAGGGATGATTCTTTTATTACCGTTTCATCATATGTAATCATGTGCTTTTGCATGAGAGTTACTAGAACAAATTTGATCACTATTTTAGACAGAGAGAATGGAAATTAGTTTGAATTCAAGTCATTTTGTTCAGTCTACATGTTCCTTGTCAAACCAAATGACGCTTTGCTGAAATTCTATTTGTCGAATCTCTCTTCTTGAATGACCGTTTATGAATGTGCTCAATTTTATCACTGTGAATAAAGATGTTAAATGTACAGTTTGCAAAAGTAATACTAGACTTGGACTTGTTTCTTCTGATGGTGTGCTCAGGATTGGGTCACACTAAATCATCTGTTTTTTCCCTTTACTGTAAATACAGTACTCAGAGCATATGCTTTCAGATGTTTGCATTCACAAACAAAATTCAAATTCGAAGCAGTTTCATGTGTAACAAGTTGAGGCCACAGCCTGTGTCCTCATTTCCCTCTGAACACACATTTGCATCTTTCAAAAGCTACATGAGAAATATTTTCCTTAGGGCACAAGAATTAAGCTGGTATGAGAGGTTGTGCTGCGCTGTGATATAGTCACGGCTAAATGGAACTGTGCAGTGATTATGGTGAACATGTGTTTCGCATCTTACCTGTTACTATATTATATATTTTAGTATTGACAGTATTGACCAATCAGTGGGCATGAATCAACAGGACATCCACTCAAATGATTAACCCACATGGGATTCACAGGTCTAATAAAACTGAATGTACACTGCCGTTCAAAAGTTTGGGGTCAGTAAGAATTTACTTGAAAGAAATTATTACTTTTATTCACCAAAGATGCATTTATTTGATCAAAATTGACAGTAAAGACATATGAAGCATAACGTGACAATTGTTTTCTATTTCAAATAAAAATTGAAAACTCTTTATCAAAAAATCCTGAATGCATCATGTTTTCCACAAAAATATGAAACAGCACAACTGTTTTCAACACCGATAAACACTAATTACTGTTTGTTGAGCAGCAAATCAGCATAATATAATGATTTCTGAAAGATCATGTTGCACTGAAGACTGGAGTGATGATGCTGAAAATTCAGTTTTACATCACAGGAATAAATTACATCTTAAAATATATTCCCATAGAAAACAGTTACTTTAAATTGTAATCATATTTAGCAATATTACTGTTTTTACTGTGTCTTTAAAAAAAAACGCAGCATTGGTGAGCATAAGAGACTCCTTTCAAAAACATTTTACAAACTTTTTTAATGGTAGTGTAAATTCAACTAGAATTTTTTTAATGTGCTGTTTTAATTTAATATTGACCAGTCCTTTAAATATTAACATACTTGACTGGTTGATTACTATTAGCATCATGTCTATATGAAACATAGGCTAAATACTTCATACTGAAAGGCTGTATATCAGTTTATGTATGTATGTATTTGTATATATATATATATATATATATATATATATATATGTGTGTGTG
>NW_015632746.1:534557-560981 GCF_001515625.1 Sinocyclocheilus rhinocerous
GTATATATATAAATACACACACATACTGTATATATTTTGAAAATATTTACATGTATATACATTTATATATTTATATTATTATATTTTTTATTTTATATATATATATAATATATAAACATACCATATTTTTTTTAATACAGTATATACATGCATGTGCTTGTATTTATATATACATAATAAATATACACAGTACACACACATACATCATGTGAACAAAAACTTTTATTTTGGATGAGATTAATCGCAATTAATCGTTTGACAGCACGAATATATATAGTGTACTGTATAAACATTTATGTTTCAGTAGTATGCATATTGTTGACTAATTGTATTAAACTGTATTAAATAGACAAGTCCTCTAATATTTAAAGGACATTGTACAAATAGAATCTATCTATCTATCTATCTATCTTTATATGGACCATTATATTAAACATTATAAATATTTAGCAATATTAAACATTATTAATATTTAGCAATTAAGCACACTTTCCCTATTGTATTGCAAGAAACATCAACAACAACTACAACAAAAAATCTCATCGTCATTATTGTATTGTTTGTATTGTATTTAACTGATAAAGTATTCATCCACCATTGTATTGCCTATAGACCAACAGCTTTCTTCTGGATACTGAAGAATTTTAGTGAAATTGTGTCTTCTAGTGGTCACTTCAGGAAGTAGCAACTTTACCACTCCTAACTAAAACCAGATGATCCTGTATTATTCCTGTTTAGTTACCTGCAACCAAATGAGCTCCGAACGCCTGGAAGCGGTTTAAAGCGTAACTCTTCAGCTCCTATAGAGTCTTTATTGTCTTCAGTGATGTCCTAATGAGAGGCACCACAGAGAGGCTTGTCTTCTGTCCACAGCAGCAGCACAGCTGGAGCCTCAATCTCCACACACACAATACAGAGTGAATAACACATGTCAGTCAGAAGAAGACACACTCAATGCGTCAGCGGATTCATCTTCATTAGATCCCGTAAAACAGCCCTTCACATGAGTGACGTTAATCACACTGAATTGGCTCTTTATGGGGATTTGAACACAACACGCTTGCTAAGGCTTCCTGTTAAAACACATGGCAAACAATGTAAGAGAGTCTGGAATAGAAGTGAAAAGTGCTTGATTTTGAACATCTTCACCCTTCTTGATTCTGACATCATTTTTGCACACTGAACACAAGAACAGATGTGAATTTGTCCTTTATTTCAGTAATAAACAAATTAGTTTTCATTAGTTTAAGCAAGTTACTCACTGCTAGTAACCCTTGTGCGCTTGAAGTGTACTTCAAATCTTAAAGGGATAGTTCACCGAAAAATGAAAATTCTGTCATACTCACCCTCATGTCGTTCCTTGATCGTGTAAGGATCCTTGCTGTCTATGGGAGGGTCAGATCGAGAGCTCTCAGAATTAATAAAAAATATCTTAATTTGTGTTCTGAAGAAGAGCGAAGGTCTTACGGGTTTGGAGCGACATGAGAGTGATCAATTAATGACAGAATTTCAATTTTTAGGTGAACTATCCCTTTAAAAGTATATTTATTTAAAACACTGTACATTATACATAATATTACTGAAATAAAAGGGCACTTGAGTGAACGTAAAGAGAGACTATGTTTCTTAACTCACTTAAGTACACTTTCAAAAAGTGCACTTTGTAATAATGTCAAATTAAATAATTTCCTACATTCTCAGTCATGTTCTAAAAAAAAAAAACTGGATTATTTTGTTCAACGCAAATGCTGGGTTGAGCCTATTAGCTGATTTTGTGTTGCTGCTTGCTCAAATGCACCCCTTTCCCACGCCTCGACATAACAACCCAGCGGTAAAATTACTCATCCTCTTCAGGAAAGAGCAGCAGCAGTTTTAAAGGGGTCATATGATGCTATTTCAATTTTTCCTTTCTCTTTGGAGTGTTACAAGCTCTTGGTGCATAAAGAAGATCTGTAAAGTTGCAAAGACTAAAGTCTCAAATCCAAAGAGATATTCTTTATAAAAGTTCAGAGTCAGCCACGCCTACATAAAACGGCCGGGCTAGAGTGAGCTGAGGTGGCGGGGTCGAGAACGGCGCGCCCGGCGGATCCGACGAATGAGCGGCAACCACATGTGACGGACCCCGGGCTGGATTCCGCTTCGTCCACGGTGAAAGTTGATGTATTCCCTCAGTGGTCTTCCAAAAGAGGACACGACTAGAAATCAGTGGTTAAGTTGTATTTACAACACTGTTCCAGAACACTTCGACCCAAATATTTAGATGTATGCAGCACATTTTATGGAGGACCGTTGCTGGCCAATCACAGCACACCTTGCTTTTTCAGACCGATGAGCTTTGTAAAAATCGACGCGTTTCAAAAAGGCGGGGCATAGAGGAGAAACAATAATGTACAGTATGTGGAAAATAATGTGTTTTTTTTACTTTAAACCGCATAAACACATTTCATTACACCAAATACACAAAATAATGTTCTTTTTAGCAGCATCATATGAACCCTTTAACATTAAAGTCCGCATGAAATCAAAATTGACTTTATTAACTTTACTAGCGCACATTGCTAGTCTTGATGTAAATAATTAATCCGTGCAAGTTAATCCGCTGAAAAAAATAGTTTGTCTTCGTAATCTTTAATCAAAATCTGAACATTTACTTCCGCTCTGGAATGGCATTCCTTTTCTGATGACGTCAGTTTGACGGCTTGGGCAGAATCGTGTGTAAGAACGGGAAAGGCAAAAACAAGGAATAAATTGATAATAAATAAACCATGACTGCATAACAGCAAAAGTAGGTGGCGATATGCACACAGGATGTAACACGCCAAAAAACGGAAGAAGAAGAAGAAGCATAGCGACATGTGCCAATGGCATCTGTGTGTCAGATGTCATGTCACTTAATGTTAAAACTGCCTCTCGGAAAGAGCGATTCACATCGTCGTCGAATTGGTGCATTTCTTTGGTGAGATAGCCTACAGGTGTGTGTTTTATTTCATCTATAAAATCGGGTCAGGTTAGCCCAACATGTGTTCTGTCCTAGATTTACCCAAAATCGGGTTGTTTTTGCACGTGTGTTTTTTTTAAACGAATTATGTTTAAATAATCATTTGTCATTATTTAAAGGGGTCATATGATGCTGCTAAAAATAACATTATTTTGTGTATTTGGTGTAATGAAATGTGTTTATGCGGTTTAAAGTTAAAAAAACACATTATTTTCCACATACTGTACATTAGTGTTTCTCCTCTATGCCCCGCCTTTTTGAAACGCGTCGATTTTTACAAAACTCATCGGTCTGAAAAAGCGAGGTATGCTGTGATTGGCCAGCTATTCAGTGCGTTGTGATTGGCCAAATACCTCAAGCGTGAGACGGAAATCTTACGCCCCTCACCATACTGTGATGGCGTGTCCCAGCCGGAGCGACGACACAAAAACATTAAAACCCATTACAAACGAGGCATTTGTTGCATCCAGTGGGGACATAATTACTGATTATAATAACTTATACTGTCTTTTTACGCGTTGCGTTGCATTGCGCCGCGTAAACATAAAACCCTGTCTGCATTTGTGATCAGAGAAATGACAAACAACAAGTGCTAACGTTAATCCACACTGCCCAAAACTCACGTTTGAATCATCAGTGGCAAATGATAAAAGAAAACGTACTTACGTGAGTCAGAACTGCCGGCATTTTAGTCTAACGTAACTCTCCCAGGATCAGTAAACAGTCCTCCATAAAATGTGCTGGCGATCCACAGCACTAAGTTGAAGTATTCCCTCAGCGACCAGCACAGATCAGCTCTAGGCATGACGAAGCGGATATCGTCCTCTTTTGGAAGACCAAACAAAGTAGTTTCGCTTTCACAACGAAAAACACAGCGGCCTACCGTGTGCGAAAGCCCCGGCTTAGCCTGAGCTGAAGCCGGGCAAGAGTGAGCTGAGGCGGCGGGGTCGAGAACGGCGGTCCCGGCAAAGGAGCGGTGAAAACGGTGAAAGCCAATCCGGCGATCCACAGCACTAAGTTGATGTATTCCCTCAGCGACCAGCACAGATCAGCTCTAGGCATGACGAAGCGGATATCGTCCTCTTTTGGAAGACCAAACAAAGTAGCTTCGCTTTCACAACGAAGCACACAGCGTCTTCAGGACATGGCGGCAGCGGCAACAACAAAACTACAGCGAGAATAAAAGTTACGCCTTCTTTCTTTGCGTGAACATTTGGGCGGCGTTATGCAAATCTTCCCACATAGTGACGTAGATATGTGGGGGCGTGTTCGAACGAGCCGTTTTAGGGGGGTGTGGCTGACTCTTAACTTTTATAAAGAATATCTCTTTGGATTTGAGACTTTAGTCTTTGCAACTTTACAGATCTTCTTTATGCACCAAGAGCTTGTAACACTCCAAAGAGAAAGGAAAAAATAAAATCGCATCATATGACCCCTTTAAAAAAAATGTAATGTGAATATATGGTGGTTGAAATACAATGCTGCGTGAACTCAACCAATCAGCATGCTCAGCGCCCAAGCCCCGCCTCCGAAAGTTCCAGACCTATGCATCGAGATGCGTATCGTATCGGCCTGAGTCATGAGATGCACATCCCTAATAGTGAGCTCATTTTAGACTAGAAAGTACATATAGCCTAAATTCAAGTTATAAAAAATATAATTGTGCATCCAAATGTGTTTTCTAAAGTTTTTTTTGTCATTGTTAATGCACTCGAATGCATCAGAAAATCAGGTTGTAGTAATAAAACAAGTTGTTGAGGACCAAGGAGGACAGAAGCAATGAGGGTGAGGGCAGTGACGAAGAATAGGTTGTTGTGGAAGCAGCGTCGGCGCCACGGGGGGGCCTGAGGGGGCCCGGCCCGGCCACCTCGGTCACTGTGCCCCCTCACCTCTGGTGCCGTCTCCGTAGTGGGCGCCCTGATTTTAGTCGGCTAGGCAAGGTACTGCCCTGGGAATGTCTCCCAGGCTGTTAAATACACAGATTAAAAGCGAAATGTTTTCATTTCGGTTAGTTCTTTGCAAAAAAAAAATTTTTATTCGTTCAGGTTATGCAGAGCGAAATAAGAACGGTGCTGCATTTAGAAAGAATTCTTATTAACTTTGCTATTATACTTGATTTTTCAAACTGCTAACACTTTGCAGTTTGCAGTTTCGAATTATGCCTTTACTGTATGACCAAAAATTACGGAGTAGTCTATTTTATGTATTAAATATATTATGAAATATATAGGCTAGGCTATATATCAGATTATTTTATTTACAAGTTTCATGTTTATCCCGTTTTTTCCCCGTTGCATCTGAAAATTACTTTCAGAAACAATTGTTTTTCTTAGCAGCACCCCCCCTTAGCATTGCATCCGAATTTGTGTCAAGTTTTAGACATTTTCACGCGCAAGTTCCAAATCAAATATAGCAGCACAAGAAAAAAATGTAATGTTCATAAAGTTTTTTTTTATTTTAGTTTTTTTTTTTGAAACAGTAAGATTTTTTCACTTCTTTTCAGATAGTGAAAAAGCATTTGATCGTGTGTGAAGTTTCAGACAATTTGACAAAAAGAATTTACCCTAATGGGACAACGTCAGTTATAAATGACGGATCCCTAAAAAAACAATATATATATATATATATATATATATATATTATACATATACTGTATATATATTTTTGTTTTGTTTTTTAAAAACTTAATTTCTCCGTAAAAGCTAGTTGTTAGTTGATGTTTAATTTAGTTTACTTACTATAAAATAAAGACTTTAAGGTTCAGAAGACTTTAATGTTTATTGCAATATCATATTTTTTGTTATGTACTAAAAAAAACCTGGAAACTCACATTAACTAAATGACAGTTGTTGAACTTTTTTCAGTGTTCTCTGTTTAAAAAAAAAAGAAAGATGGCAAAAATGAAAAATATTATGAATTCAATTTCAATAGGTAGCATTTCAAACACTATTGCTATCAGATGTTGACCTCAACGTGCTTTATGGTTTAAAACGTAATATGTTACAAAAAAGCTAGATTTTTAAGATATGAAGTTCTATTTGCTACCTAAATTCAAATTCAGTAACTGAACTGAATTATTGGGTTCTGATGGTACGTGTGTGTTTTCTTCTCTCCTGGTGGCCGTAGAGGTCAGAGGTGTTGGAGAACATCTCAAAGAGTGAGGATGTGTGGCCCACTCTCACCTGCAGGGACTTCATTCTGGAGTGGGCATCGCTGCTCGAGAGCAAGGCAAGATGCTCATTTATACCTTTACTCTATTTTTTATGCACCCGCTGAAACCAAATTGCTGCAAATTGACGTACTTTTTTGACTCCTTAAAAGGCTGCTTATGTAGGCATCTCACTAGCTTACCAGAACTAGAGTGTCACCAAATATTGTTCTAACAGAACAGACCAATGCTGACTGATGGATGGCCAGAGAGAAGTGACTGGAAGGATCTGACTCTGAGCAGTGAGCAGGATATAGAGAGCGCCAGGAGAGTCATTCTCACCTGGACCAAAGACCTGAGGGCCCAACCTGAGGTACACACATTTTGGAAAATGATTTTATTCCTAAATATATGTAAAATTTAAAGTCAATATTTTTTTATGCTGTAAATTCATAATTACTCCTATAGAGGGTTAAATGTACTAAATTGCAACTTTATCACTGCGAATGTGTAATTACAAATATATTTAAATAAATTACATATTTCAATAGAAATTACATTAAAGTGGATTTTTGCTTGTCAGTACATTTGGCAGCACAATTTAAAGAAAGAAAAGTAAAAGGACATACAGTTTCCTAGATGGAAAAACAATTGTATTAATATTATTTATTTATTTTACAAAAAAAACAAAACATCACATGGTTAACATATGTCATTACAATCATTGATATTATATGTGTTTTGTATTATTTGCTTATTTGTATGAAAACTGTGCCAACTTTGGTTTAGGGGTAATTCATAACTAATAGTAAAATGTATAAGCAATCGTTATTTACCACCAACAAATAAAATAAAACGACTGATGCTTCTTATACTGTCTGAAGAGGATTACATTTTCATTTATGATGATTTTACTAGCAGAAACTATGGTTGAAATGGTGAATTTCATTTGGGAGAAAGAAATGTCATGATAAATAAATAAACAAACTTTGGTGACATTCTCAAATTCACATTTTTATTCACATTTATTATACTTTTGATTTAGAGAACCATATAACTATGTTCTTCTTTTTATAAAGTTAAAAGAAAAGAAAAGAAAAGAAAAAAGAAAATTCATAATCATGTATAGTACGATAAGACTCACTTACCTTGGGCCACAATAAACATGGAGCCGCTTTCATTCCGCATCTGTTTTCCGGAAAAGCCCGAATGACGTTCGGCTCTGCGAAGTCATTGTATGTAAACAAGGTCAAGTATTCGCTGCAGCATTCATTCTCTTCTGACTCGCTGAACGACTTTCTCTGTGGAAGGATCCATCCTGCGGCACAGCACAACTCTTACAGGTACAGTGATGAATGCATACAGACATATGATGCTATGCATGCTGATTTATTTTCTCTATGTCTATTTTTTGCAAACCTTGTGCAGCATGTTGTTTTCTCATGTACGTCACGAAAACACAGCATGGCATTGTTTACATGCATACACTCGCAGTGTGAAGATCATGCGAAATATGTTGTGTCGGACTCGGACTGACTTGAGAATGTCGTTCAAGGGCATTGCCTCATCAATATACATGAAAGCGCTTGTGCAGTGCAGCAAAGTCATGCGTCTCTTCCAGTATTTATTCCGCTCTAGACGCGTGTCAGAATTACAATGCAGTCAAATTTACATTTACCTCAGATTTTTATTATATTTAAATGCATGATGATATGTATAAGCCTTTTGAACTCCATTACAAATGCTGAAATTGCACGTACAGTATATACGAGCCCTTTTATAGGATCCTATACGATTTTGTGTAAGATAGTTTTAAGGTCTTACCTGTCTGTTCTCAGAAATGATACACCAGATAATTATAATTGGTATTTTGTTATAATAATTTCATATTATTTCATATGAATTTTGTTCTATTAGCTCGAATACCGTATAATATAAAAGTATCAAACAAAATATGAATCTAAGCTATATGAAATGACTCATTTCATTTCTAATATAATTACTGCAAATGAGCAGCGGCACTATATTCTTCCTCTTTGCC
This sequence comes from Sinocyclocheilus rhinocerous, assembly GCF_001515625.1. Classification (NCBI taxonomy): domain Eukaryota; kingdom Metazoa; phylum Chordata; class Actinopteri; order Cypriniformes; family Cyprinidae; genus Sinocyclocheilus; species Sinocyclocheilus rhinocerous. The sequence goes on from NW_015632746.1 coordinate 542,745, forward strand.
TATGTTTTATTACTATAAGTTAGATGGTAACGTTGTTGTTTGGATAATCCTCCACCACACGATTTACCCGCTGATGATCGTCACAGCTTTGAGTCACGTGTGCTCTCCTCAGTCACAAAATGAGCTTTTGCACAGATAGTACGTTTTTTTCTTTAGTGATCTTAATGTCCAAAAGACTTTTTGTTATCGTTTTTGCTCATAACTCGATTTTCTGACAGATGATAAGATGTGTGGGAAAAAACAGCTCTGGTAAACACCCACAGCACTCCAGTATGATGGTGGACAAGCATCACTTATTATCTTCATAAAATGATCAAATCTGGTTTTGTTGTCATGCAACACTTGTGAAAAAGAAGTACACTTTAGCATTCTTTTAAAAAGTTTGCTTGTTATGGAAATCACTCACTTTAAAAGAATAGGCCTACTTAAGTGCAAACTGAATGTAATGTTTTCTGACACTTAATTGCAATTAAATAAAAATGTATTATAGTTAAATTTATATTAAATGCCATTTCAAAAAAACAAGCAAACAAACAAAAAAGCTTTAGGGTGCTTTTTGACCCACTTAAGTAAGACTAAGTAAGATCTCCATACGTAATTTTATAATTACTACTCGTCTTTGAAATATGGTTAAAGTGAATTGCTGAATGTACTGACAAACATGTATGATAAACTAAACTATACTTTAATGAAATTCACAAATTCACATATCACAAAGTGCAAATTTTAAAAAAGCGTACTTAAGTGTTTAGAAACAGTCATAAAAGTATACTATCTTTAAGTGCACTTAAAGTGGCCTTTTATTTCATTATTATATTATCTCCAAATATAGTTTGAAAAAGTGACCCTGGAGCACAAAACCAGTCTTAAGCGTCAATTTTTTGAAATTGAGATTTTTACATCATCTGAACGCTGAATAAATAAGCTTTCCATTGATGTATGGTTTGTTAGGATAGGACGATATTTTGTTGAGATACAACTATTTAAAAATCTGGAATCTGACACACTCGCTGGGTTTCCATGTTTTTAATTGGGACATTCTAAATGCTATTATTTTTGGAATATTCCTTTTTTGCGTGAACTTTTCCTTTAATAGTTGCATGTCAGTTATGTTGAGTGGCAACATTTGCATCATTTATTCCCACTTTCCTGTGTAGCAAAGTGTGTGGCCTGGAGAGCAGGTGGTGGCGGCTTTGGATGACCTTGAGAATCACTGGAAGAAAGGTCGGATGGCCACCCTGCAGTCGGCCATGGAGCTGGTGTTCTGGACACTAATCAGCAAAGAACTAGACAAGGTGTGAAGAAAACAACATTGCATAGTTTAATTCAGTGGGCAAATTCATTTATTGTAACATAAAACTGATTTATTTGTGCGTTTAGGAGAACATTCCGCAAAAGTGGCTTATGTGGAAACAGAGGAGCCAAAAAATAGGTCTGATCATCACGTCAGTTTCTTGAATATCATGAATATAAGAAAAATGATTTCAGATGTGCTGTAAACGACTTCAGCTGTGGCTAACCTTGTTCACGTATCTGTCAGGTAGTAGCGATATATAATGCCTGGTATTAAAACATCTTGCTGACAGCACCTTCATTTTTCTATTTTTTGTTTTTGACTTAGGTGCCACCCCATATATTCCTCATGTAGGTGAGTCCTGTGTTAATGTTTCTCTTTTGAAAATCTGAATGGATATTCTGGACAGTTTTGCAATTATAGGGTGGATTGAATATTTAGACTCGCTATGAACTTGAGCTAATTATTGCTTTTCATTATTTAGTGTGGGACTGGATCAGTGATGCAGGAGGTAAGATGTTTATTTGTTTATTTAATGCTGTAAAAAAACAGTAATATTGTGAAATATTATTACAATTTAAAATGAGTGTTTCCTATGGGAATACATTTTAAAATGTAATTTATTCCTGTGATGCAAAGTCTTCAGTGTCACACGATCCTCCAGAAATCATAATAATATGCTGATTTGTTGCTCAAGAAATGTATTATTATTATCAGTGTTGAAAATATGTTTTTGGAAAACATGATACATTTTTTCAGGATTTGTTTATGAATTGAAATATTTCATGGAACATGATCTTTACTTAATATCCTAATGATTTTTGGCATAAAAGAAAAATCAATAATTTTGACCCATACAATGTATTTTTGGCTGTTGCTACAAATATACCTGTGCTACTTAAGCTACTTTGTGCTCCAGGATCTCCAAATATACTTTAAAGATTTTTAGTACACTTTCAATACAATTAAGCACACTTCTTTTTTTTACAAGAGTGTAGGCCATGCGGTTGAATGTTGTATAAACATTGAACTCCTGAAGCTTTGCTTTATTCAGGTCAAGGGCAAGGTGTCTTATATATCTGCTTAGTGTTTAATCATTCATCAAGCAGTCTGCTGGGTTGACACATTGTTTTTGAAGTTTAAATTAGGTTTGTGTATCACTCAGTAAGAAAAACCTTTAAATGACCTCTAAGTTTTGACAGAAACCCGTTGTCATTTCCTGTCTTTGCTGTAGTTATTTCCTCTGGTGAAGGATTTCTGTGAGCAGCAGCCACCATGATGCAGTGTCTTCAGTTTCTGGTCGAACCAGCCAAGAATGTTACGGAGAAGTTTAAGGTACCTTGCACAAATATGTTGTCAATCTGTTCTTCTTAGATACAGTGACATATAAAAACAGAATGAAACTGTTGTTTCAAAACATTCAGTAGGCATGACAAAGTTTGTCTATCTCTTAGTCAAAAACAAAAAGAGATAAAAGGCTCTTTTAGCTGGTCATTGTGACCGATTTCAATAGATGTGAGTCTTCTGCTGCTCATTAACAGGAGACAAAGACACAGGAAGTAGACCACGCATGAGTTGCATTTTAATGAAACACTGTTCTTGTTTGTTTGCTGTAACCTTAATGAAAAACCTCCCTGAACATGCTGAAATAGTTTCACATAGACAAGCTTTTGAACTTTCAGAAGAAATTCTGGTCCACATTACAGCTTACCCTGCTGAGAAAAACAATAGAAACCATCACAGAAAACTCTATTGGTTTCCACTACAAGTAAATTACAAACCATCAACTTTTAACTATTAAAACCATTAAAAATGGTTTTCTGTTGTGTGTTTTGGGATATATTCCATTAGGATGTATTGGTTTTAACAAGCCACCAATAGAAGGCGACCAGTAGAAACCCACAGGGTCCATTACAGTTTCCATTAAAACCAGCACAAGTCCCATTATAACCAATAAAACCATTACAATTTTGTAATGGTGTCTATTGTTTTTTTTTCAGCAGGGTAGTGCAGCCAAGAAACTTCATGAATGACACAAAAAGAGACTGATTACAGTTTGTTTTAATGTGTCGTCAATGTGATGATTTCTGTCAACCCAAAAGTAATATGTACAGATTGATTTATCTGATAAATTTGTTCTTTTGTGTTTCATGAATAGGGCCTGTAGGCAGTCCATCACTGAGACTAGCCTTGAAATAGCTTTGATTTTTTTAGCGTTTACCAAGATTCATATAACATTTAATGAATTTATTCATTCAGGAGTTTCGTAAGAAGGTGAAAAATGAGAAGAGAGAACCACTGGACGAGAGCCAGCAGTTCATTGTCAACCTGGCCAAGGATCTGGGACGTGTCTGTCAGGTACAGCCACTGGAACTGACATTTAATGACATATTCACTAACTTAAAAAATACTTTCATTTATTAAAGAAATATTATTACAATTTAAAATGAGTGTTTCCTATGGGAATACATTTTAAAATGTAATTTATTCCTGTGATGCAAAGTCTTCAGTGTCACACGATCCTCCAGAAATCATAATAATATGCTGATTTGTTGCTCAAGAAATGTATTATTATTATCAGTGTTGAAAATATGTTTTTGGAAAACATGATACATTTTTTCAGGATTTGTTTATGAATTGAAATATAAATATTTTTTAACATTTTAAATGTCTTTACACTTGTGATCAATTTAATGCATCCTTGTTAAATAAAAGCGTTCATTTAAAAAATAAATAAATACAATAAAATATTACCAACCCAACATTTTGAATGGTAGTGTAAATAAAGTTGCTGACACTGTGATATTCTACTAATTCTACGTGTCACTGAAAAATACTGAGTAAAACTGATGATTTAAAATTGTAGAAATATTTACTTTTAATTTAACTGAAAGCTACCAAAATACTATTTAATACCAACAAGTAATCCACTATCTTGTCGTAATGCATTATGGGATTACAAGTATAGCATCACATACAAATCTACATAGTATTTGTGAAGCGGATAGAATTTAGTCTAAATTCTAAATATAGTATACATAGAATTAGTTTTTTGTTTAGTTTAGAATTTAGAATTTAGTTTAAATATGGTATCTTACCATCTTTGTGACTTGAATGCTGCAAAATGCTGCCTACATAGGCCGCTCTCTAGGTTTTGAAACAGAGCCATTTTCATTAGCTATGTTTCCATTCCATCCACCTATTTTTATGCGCATTTTGGAATATCGCATAAAAACGGAAACGCCAAGATGCGCATAAATTCTAAAAACGTACAGTATTCGCACATTTGAGTAGGATAAACTTTTTATCCGATAAGAAAAAATGCGCATAAACTACAATGGAAACACATTTACCAAATAAATTCCTCCATGTGCATCGAAAAAGTCATGTGACTTTGCGCTATGAGACGGGATAACTTGACTAGCAGCGGACCGATCTCGTTCACAGCATCTTTATGTTGTTATGGTCATTCTGAAATGCCTGAGCAAAGTCTGTCGTCAAAGTATTTCTGTATAATTGTCTTACACGACTGCGTTCCCAAACAGCAGCATCCACCTCCGAAAGCATTGACAGCATTTATTGTGTTTCGTCTGATCGCTCTGAGGTGCAAGTAATTTATATCATATATGAAAATGATTACATTTAGTGGCTTCTCCTAGTTTTCTTAGTGATATTCAGTGCCACAGTTTACCAGGAAGTGATTTTGTTCTCTGTTTTGCGCATAAGTTAAATTTGCATCTTTGGATGGAAACATAGCTATTGATTCATAGTTCGTAAAACTGATTACACATTAGTCACAACCCTCCATTCATTCCATCATAGTGGAGGTGACCCTTGACCTGGACACGGCCAACCCTGACCTGCTGGTCTCCGAGGACGAGAAGCGCATGCGCTGTGGTTTCGAGCGCAAAGACGTGCCCAACTATCACCAGCGCTTCGACGGTTGGTGGTGTGCGGTGGGAACCGAAGGCTTCGCCTCTGGCCGCCAGTACTGGGAGGTGGATGTGGGAGAAATGGACTGGCGCATCGGTGTGGCCAAAGAGTCCGCCTTGCGGAAGGGCTTCAAGTCCCTGAACACCAACACTGGCTACCTGACCCTGCGGCTGGAACGTGGCATGGAGCTAAAGGCCCTCACCGTGCCGTTCACCGCCCTGCCGGCCGCCTTGATTCCTCAAAAGGTCGGCGTCTACCTAGACTACGACCAGGGCCAGCTGTCCTTCTACGACGTGGAGAACCGCTCCCACATCTACACCTACAACGAGACATTTGACGAAACGCTCTTCCCGCTCTTCGGAACGGTGGAGATCATGAAAGACCTGGTGATCAGATCCCCCAGGAACAGGAGCCACTGCCTGTGTCCCGGCATTTGCCTGTGGGGTTGAGACCCAACCGAATCCAACCGGAGCCCAGTGCTTAATCTCTAGACCAGTGGTTCTCAACTGGACCTTAATGTTACCATTTGTACAGATAGGGTCACAGGGTCGCAAATGCAAGTATTTTGCTAAGTATTTTTACCCATAGGGATTTTGTGAAGTGCTTTAAAGGGTTAGTTCCCCCAAAAATGAAAATTAGCCCATAAATTCATATTCAAAACGGAATAATCACTTTAATGTAGCTTGCGCTCACAATTGTACACTGGAAGCAGTTCCGGGCGGATGACGTATGGAGGTCAGCCTTGCATGCGCCGCTCAGAAGTGACGAACGCGGAAGCCCAGCGGAGAGATCAAAACAAAACAACGGTCACTAATTAGAAGTACAAAACGAGGATTGTCATGAACCAAACCATCTCAGTGCTTCATGGTAGTGGGTGGGTGCTAAATAATTATTTTGGCACAATTTGCTTTGTGGAGATTTCTCTGTAGAATCATGGGTAATGTTGTTTTTCACTGGGTGAGAAACAATCAAAATTCTAATGACAATTAGAAAACGCTCAAGCTTTGAAGACAATTTTCTTCTTCAGCCAATACCATTCAAGCTAACAAAACTATATTCTGAGAACATTTTGCTAACTTCTCATTAAGCTATGAAAATGTTCTCCGAAACATACGGTTATGTGAAGGTTAGAGAAAACATTAAGGGAACATTCCAATTTTATAATTTTGCAAACATTATGAGAATGTCACTTTTAAATGTTCTCGAAACCATCTGAAACTATAAGTAGCAACAATTAGATGAACATCCAGTGTTTCAGAAAAACATAATCTATACATAATGTTTTGCATGCTAATGTTTTGAGAACATTATTAAAGTCCGGATGACTTTAAACGAACATTCTATTAATGTTACTAGAAGAACATTTGTTCATAACTTTCGAGAAAACGCTTCCATAACCTTGTTCAAAGTTCTGAGAACATTTCATGTTAGCTGGTATGTTTATACTTTTGCGACATTTTGAGCCTAAGCAGTTTATAGTAAGATTAAGATGTTTGCGTATTTGATGCTAAGGACTATTTTTTTGGCAATAAAGAAATGTGTTGGGGCACTTGATGTAAAATGTGAGTCCTGAAGCAAAACCAGTTGAGAACCAGTGTTCTAGACCTCATTAGTATTAGATAAACCACTGGGCCATATTAGTTGGTCAGTTCGTAGTGATTGACAGTGATCCATAACATTCACAACCAGTATTTCCATCAAGGTAGTGTATAGGATCTCTTTCAGCTACTGCTTCTGTGGTACTTCTGAACCTGCTGCTGTCTGCACCTTAATATAATACAGTGTTCGCCTGCTCTGTCTGCACTTTCATATTCATTTGACAAACTCAAATCATGACATGAAATGCACTTTATGTGAATAATAAATAAAAGTAAGTTCAATCCTGTGTGTTCATGCAGATTTTTTTTCTGTCAAATGTTGCTTGTGTGCTTTATGCAAAGATTATGTAATTACATGCATTGTGAGATTAATTTATTCTAGTGCAAATGAGTGTGACATGTTCAGAGTGATGAATTTATAATAATCAAAATTAATAATGTGCAATAATAATATCAAATTTGGTCATTTAATTACATTTATTTTAAAGTTGAATTTTTAATATATTACACCACAATTGCACACGTACAACTTCATAATTTTATATATAGATTCATATATTTATACATTTTGTGTAAGTTAATAATTTAAAAATAAAAGTGTGAAGGAAAAAATATACATCCAGTGTGTAGTAGGCTGTTTAGTTTTGAACGGTTTAAAACTAAAGTAATGATAAAGTGTAGAAAGAAAGAAAGAAAGGCATAGGCTACATCTGACAAATTATATTTTACAATTAAATCAAACAGCTGGTGTTTTTCTTTTATTCTGTCCTAGGCTTCTGAAAATTGTTGTAATTAGTTTCTAAATATTGCAAAGGGGTATCTTCCAAAACCATAATTTATGAATGAAACATTTCTCCAATATGGCTACAATACCACTGATCCGAACATTAAATAGCCTAAACAAAGATGTTTTTGTTTTCAGATACAGAAAGCGTTTCGAAATACCATTGACATTTGTTGTTAAACCCCTTGAAATACCGTTTATGGTGGGAGAATTAACATTTATGAATGTGAATATAAACTACATTTTAAGATTGTTAAAAAGAAATGGAAAATAACGCAGAATATTTGCGTCACAGAGTCCGGTGTAGCAGTCGATTCTGTTCCTCTCTGAAATTCTTGTTCCCCCTCGGGTTGCCAGGTCTGTGTAATAATCCCGACCAAATAGTTAATCAAACATTGACCCAAAGTAGCCCAATTCCGTGGAAAAAAATAATGTGGATTTGGCAACACTGCAGCATGCAAATACACCAAAACACAACTGGATGTACGGAAAGCAAAAAGGGACAAATGTCTTGCTACACTGCAGCTTAGTAAAATGATTCTCACACTCCAGTTAATGTTCTGTGATTTCTCCGTGCGCCGCGGCGGAGTTCAGTGAAAGTTGAGTGAATGTTGAGATTGTGGATGTAGTTATGAGTGCCGTTCACCGGGCGTTAAAGAAACACTTCGGATTCGACAAGTTTCGATCTCAGCAGCAGGAAGATGCCGTGAAAGCAGTGCTAAAGGGTGAAGACACACTTACACTGGACTGTTATGGAATAAATGCCAGGAGTTAGCTGAATGCTAGTGCAGTTGATGGTTAAATGAGTCAGTGATAATGACAGCCACAGTGCAGTGGTGCTATTTCCTGTATATATATATATATATATATATATATATATATATATATATATATATATATCTGTGTGTGTGTGTGTGTTCGTGTGCTCACAGGTGACAGGGATGTGTTTGTCCTCATGCCCACTGGAGCGGGGAAGTCTCTGTGCTATCAGCTGCCTGCTCTTCTGGCCAGTGGCATCACTCTGGTCATCTCGCCTCTGATCGCGCTCATCCAGGTGAATCCCATACAGACATCTTCCTATCATGGATAAGCTGTAGGCACGCAATAGCCTGTTAGCAGGTCACTGGTTGATATCTAATCATGGTTTCACCAGAGATACATAGATTTATTGGCCAAACATATTAATAAAACAGTATTTACATTACATTAAGAAAACAATTAGATAGAATTGGAAAAAAAAGAATAGGGAACACTAGTGTTAGAGGGTCTTTTTTTATAATAAATAAAAAGAAAACAAGCAGTTAGGATAGAAATAGGATAGAGAGTGCAAGTGTTAGAGTGCAAGTGTTTGTTGTAAAGAAAACAAATAGATGAGATAGAGTTAGAATAGAGAGTGTTAGAGTTATAGTTAGTTATATTTAACTGTATAGAGATAATTGGCATTAGCTAATAACCATCAGTTTGGCTGATTAAAGGAATAATTATCCAAATAATGAAAATTCCGAAATCACTTTCTCTTCACGTGATTCCAAACCTTTATGACTGTCCCACTCTTTTCAGTATAAAGACAGAGCAAGAGGATCCTGGCTATTGAGCTTCCAAATGACAACAAAGCACAATAATTCAACTAGTAGTCTATAGGAGAACATTACAAGTAAATAATGACACGCATATTATTAACTGCTAAATGAGTTTGCTAGCACATCAACCAGGGAGCCATTGGATGCCTTAAAAATATGTCAAATGTTGGATCACTAAAATCATCTAACTCTAATCTAAATTAAAAAGCTAAGTAACACATAAAATCAAGACGTAAAGATCATAACTATAGTTTTATTAAAGAATATAAAGTTCTTGACACAAATCACAAAATGCATCATGGTTAGGTCTAATTAATTTAATCTATCAGTGCTTCCAATTTCTGTTAATAACAAGAATAATAAAACAGGCAGCTTTGTCATACAGCATAAATACAGAAATGTCTTATATGGTAGTTTCAATTATTGTGCAACCTTTGAATCAAAAAGTATATATATAAAAGTATTATAATCGCATTATAATCATGGTGTTAAGAGCAGAATGAGGATAAGCAACAGCTTATGCTATGTAATGCATGAAGAAAAACAATGGAAAATAAGAACCACATGGGCATTATTTAAAGCAAGTACCAACACAGATTTATATGATAACCAATTTTCCTGTGACGAGTAATAAAGATTTGTTTGACTGTTGTGTTGTTCATGATGACACACTCTTTGTTTTTACTTCTGCAGGATCAAGTGGAGCACCTGAAAGCTCTGAATGTTCCTGCACGCTCCATCAACTCCAAACTTCTCTCAGCTGAGCGGCGTCAGATCCTGGCGGATCTGGAGAGCGAGAGTCCTCGGCTCAAGCTGCTCTACATCACTCCAGAGATGGTGGCGTCCCCGTCCTTCCAGCCCTGCTTGAGCTCGCTGTGTGCGCGGGGTCTGCTGGCGTATCTGGCTGTGGATGAGGCTCACTGCGTCTCTCAGTGGGGTCATGACTTCAGGCCGGACTATCTGAAGCTCGGGGACCTGCGCTCCCGTCTGCAGGGGGTTCCCTGTGTAGCGCTGACGGCCACAGCACCCAAGAGAGTGCAGGAAGACATCGAGCGCTCGCTGAAGCTGCGCTCGCCACTTGTCTTTGCCATACCTGTTTTCCGTAAAAACTTGAAATATGACGTGATATTCCGGGATCTGTTGCCTGATCCTTATGTGCACTTGCTTGCATTTGCCAAAGAGGCTCTGGGTGGAAATACAGCGGAAAAGGTCAGTCAATGTCTTTCTTTGGTTAAGCAAGTTCTTTCACTATTTACTCATGTTCCTCATGTTGTTCTTGAACCTGTATGAATTTCTCCCATCTGCTGGAAACAAAAGTATAGCATTGAAATGTTTAGCATACAATGAAAGTGTAAAAATGCTAGAAATCAATTTTATGTTTGCGTATGTGTCTGTGACATTACATATTTTACATATTACATATATGTACATTGACTGACAGTCACCTCTGATAAGCTACCACTAAATATTGTAGAAACTTAATTTGCTGTAAAGTTGCTTTGCAATGATTTGTATCGTGAAAAGCGCTGTACAAATAAACTTGAATTGAAATTGAATATTACATATTTTTAATGTGCAGTTCAAACATTAAATTATTTAGATATACCTATTCTGTTACGAGTATATTATTCATTTCTGAATTATAATTAATTATGCTATTTGGCAGGGGTTCAGGCATTCAGTCACAAATGCAGTTAGGATAGAAATAGAATAGAGAGTGCAAGTGTTAGAGGGTCAAGTGTTTTTTTCTTTATAAATTAAAAAAGAAAACAAATAGATGAGATAGAGTTAGAATAGAGAGTGTTAGAGTTATAGTTAGTTATATTTAACTGTATAGAGATAATTGGCATTAGCTAATAACCATCAGTTTGGCTGATTAAAGGAATAATTATCCAAATAATGAAAATTCCGAAATCACTTTCTCTTCACGTGATTCCAAACCTTTATGACTGTCCCACTCTTTTCAGTATAAAGACAGAGCAAGAGGATCCTGGCTATTGAGCTTCCAAATGACAACAAAGCACAATAATTCAACTAGTAGTCTATAGGAGAACATTACAAGTAAATAATGACACGCATATTATTAACTGCTAAATGAGTTTGCTAGCACATCAACCAGGGAGCCATTGGATGCCTTAAAAATATGTCAAATGTTGGATCACTAAAATCATCTAACTCTAATCTAAATTAAAAAGCTAAGTAACACATAAAATCAAGACGTAAAGATCATAACTATAGTTTTATTAAAGAATATAAAGTTCTTGACACAAATCACAAAATGCATCATGGTTAGGTCTAATTAATTTAATCTATCAGTGCTTCCAATTTCTGTTAATAACAAGAATAATAAAACAGGCAGCTTTGTCATACAGCATAAATACAGAAATGTCTTATATGGCAGTTTCAATTATTGTGCAACCTTTGAATCAAAAAAAAAAAAAATATATAAAAGTATTATAATCGCATTATCATGGTGGTAAGAGCAGAATGAGGATAAGCAACAGCTTATGCTATGTAATGCATGAAGAAAAACAATGGAAAATAAGAACCACATGGGCATTATTTAAAGCAAGTACCAACACAGATTTATATGATAACCAATTTTCCTGTGACGAGTAATAAAGATTTGTTTGACTGTTGTGTTGTTCATGATGACACACTCTTTGAAAGTATATATATAAAAGTATTATAATCGCATTATAATCATGGTGTTAAGAGCAGAATGAGGATAAGCAACAGCTTATGCTATGTAATGCATGAAGAAAAACAATGGAAAATAAGAACCACATGGGCATTATTTAAAGCAAGTACCAACACAGATTTATATGATAACCAATTTTCCTGTGACGAGTAATAAAGATTTGTTTGACTGTTGTGTTGTTCATGATGACACACTCTTTGTTTTTACTTCTGCAGGATCAAGTGGAGCACCTGAAAGCTCTGAATGTTCCTGCACACTCCATCAACTCCAAACTTCCCTCAGCTGAGCGGCGTCAGATCCTGGCGGATCTGGAGAGCGAGAGTCCTCGGCTCAAGCTGCTCTACATCACTCCAGAGATGGTGGCGTCCCCGTCCTTCCAGCCCTGCTTGAGCTCGCTGTGTGCGCGGGGTCTGCTGGCGTATCTGGCTGTGGATGAGGCTCACTGCGTCTCTCAGTGGGGTCATGACTTCAGGCCGGACTATCTGAAGCTCGGGGACCTGCGCTCCCGTCTGCAGGGGGTTCCCTGTGTAGCGCTGACGGCCACAGCACCCAAGAGAGTGCAGGAAGACATCGAGCGCTCGCTGAAGCTGCGCTCGCCACTTGTCTTTGCCATACCTGTTTTCCGTAAAAACTTGAAATATGACGTGATATTCCGGGATCTGTTGCCTGATCCTTATGTGCACTTGCTTGCATTTGCCAAAGAGGCTCTGGGTGGAAATACAGCGGAAAAGGTCAGTCAATGTCTTTCTTTGGTTAAGCAAGTTCTTTCACTATTTACTCATGTTCCTCATGTTGTTCTTGAACCTGTATGAATTTCTCCCATCTGCTGGAAACAAAAGTATAGCATTGAAATGTTTAGCATACAATGAAAGTGTAAAAATGCTAGAAATCAATTTTATGTTTGCGTATGTGTCTGTGACATTACATATTTTACATATTACATATATGTACATTGACTGACAGTCACCTCTGATAAGCTACCACTAAATATTGTAGAAACTTAATTTGCTGTAAAGTTGCTTTGCAATGATTTGTATCGTGAAAAGCGCTGTACAAATAAACTTGAATTGAAATTGAATATTACATATTTTTAATGTGCAGTTCAAACATTAAATTATTTAGATATACCTATTCTGTTACGAGTATATTATTCATTTCTGAATTATAATTAATTATGCTATTTGGCAGGGGTTCAGGCATTCAGTCACAAATTTGCTACTTATATCCAGAATATTTCAAGAAATCCCTCACCTGTTTTGAAGGTGCAAGGAAAATGTATTATTTTTTCATAAAAAAATTAATTGTCATTAAATTGAAAATTTTCTTGAAAATAGTATGAAGGTTTTTCAAAAGAGTACATTTCAGTGCTGTTGAAACCATTAAACTTGTTTTCGGTAATTGAAATAAAGCAGAAATAAAATAAAAACATTAGATGAAAAAATTAAAGAAAAAATATTAGACAAAAATTAAAAATGTTTCATTGGCAAATTGACTAACTAGAATAAGATGAATTTGAAGTACTAAAATTACTCAAACTGAATTAAAATACATCAAAGCTATTAGAAATGTTAAATAAAACTAATAAAAATGGCAAAACCGGTAAAACTTAAACTACAATTCAAAAGAAAACTGAAAATATAAAGGAAAGCTTGTTCAAAATATGAATCAGTTATATAATAGTACATAAAAATACCAAAATGGCACCATATAATTCTTTGAGCATTATTTTTTCCTTTTGTTTTTCATGGGCAGTTTCATTTGTCAATGACCCACACATTCAAATATGGTGTCAACATGTGCCATCATTGACAAATCACACAAGAACCATTTGAAGTCATTGATATCATAGCTTAAATACACATTTTGACATGCAATATGTGAATGTATGTGAACACTTAAATTTGAGATTTGAGAGCTAAATTGACAGGAAAGATCTTCAATGAACAATTACATTTCAGTCAGTATTAATTCGGGAGATACAGAAGTCCATATGGGTGACTTTTATGTCATTTCTGGACTTTCATTGTATGGAAAAGAGCAGCTCGGACAGTTTGATAAACATCTTCTTTTGTGTTCCATGAGAGGAATAAAGAGGGCGAATAAATTATTTGAGGCCGAGTCTGATTAAATCATGTTAAACAGCCATGTTTGGTCGGCAGGGCTGTGGGATTGTTTACTGTCGCACCAGAGAGAGTTGTGAGGAAGTGGCACATAAACTGACTAAACTAGGAATCCCAGCCAAGCCCTACCATGCAGGTGATCCCGTCACTGCTTCCTCTTCACACTTTTTGGATGTTTGTGTGTGATGTTGTTGTGCAAGTTTGCAAGGGAAAGATCGTTCTGGTTAATGTTTCATCTCTCTGCAGGGCTGAAGGTGGGCGATCGCAATGAGAGTCAGACTGATTGGATGGCCGATAAAGTGCCTGTTATTGTGGCCACCATCAGTTTTGGTATGGGAGTGGACAAGGCCAATGTCAGGTCAGTCACGCATTGCAAGTATACACTACAGTTCAAAAACAGAAATATTATTCACGTTTACTACTGTAAAGCTGCTTGATTTAAGGCTATCTATTGCATAATGTACTATATAAATAAATGTGACGTGACTGGACTTTACTGGAGTACTGAACTGCAGAGCTTGCGCAAACATCCACATCGCTGCAATCAGATGCATTCTTAACTGCTGCTTTCGCACCACTGTCATTTTTGTTGTGTTTATGTCGTTATTGAGAGGAAAGCACGAAGCATATATTTACATATTCATCCAAACACCGCTTAGGGCTGGGAATCGATTCCAAAAAGAATGTGTCGAGTCGAAAACGAGAAAAGAAAACGAGTCGGTACTGAGTTTGAGCATGCAGCTTTCCGTTTGAGAAGCACCCATTAATTCGCCTCTTGCTTGCTGATTAGAAGTCTGATTCGTTTCCATAAAAAGGTTCTTTCGAATAGATCGTTTTAATGAACCAGTTAAAAAAAAAAAAACGATTCCGAGGTTATTTTACGGTGGAACTGGCTTATGTTGTCCCCAATTTTGAGCACTGCACGTCAGAATAGATCATGACGTGATCGAGGGTCTTGATCTTATTTCCATCTTAAAAAAATGTTAACCTTTCTATCAGCCAGTGATAATTCTGAAAGAAAACGCCGAGAGCACAGATCAGTGACACTATCTGACTGACAGATAAACCACAAGCTCTTATACCAGTGTTGTTGTTAATGTTCTGGTTATTTTGTTTCAGGGTACAGTTTGTTAATTTTGTGCAAAGCATACGGTTAAAGTAAACATCATTCAGCTGAACTGTGCACATGTATTTTAGACACTTCAAGTCTTGTTCCATTCATGCAATAAACGCATGTCCACTGCTGAGCTGTGGGCTATGACTAATTTCATAGTCAATGCAGACAAAATGACAATTTAAAATCAATCAGAGCTACTATGTATCGTATTTTTTACAAATACAGCTTCATATTAGAAGGCTACT
Source organism: Sinocyclocheilus rhinocerous (assembly GCF_001515625.1). Classification (NCBI taxonomy): domain Eukaryota; kingdom Metazoa; phylum Chordata; class Actinopteri; order Cypriniformes; family Cyprinidae; genus Sinocyclocheilus; species Sinocyclocheilus rhinocerous. The sequence goes on from NW_015632746.1 coordinate 558,117, forward strand.
TTCTACGACCTTTTATCATGCAGTCATGCCATAATTATGTTCCTCCAATCTAAAACAACAAGAATCGAAAACAACAGTGATGAATCGATTCTTGGAATCGATTCCAGAACCAGGACTCGGAATCGGCCTCAATTCCAAAAAGCGCTGCATCTTCTTCTCTTGAATTGCATCCAGGAGGGCTGAATTACAGTCTTGCGCTACAGCGTACAAATACAGCTTCATATTAGAAGGCTACTTTCTACGACCTTTTATCATGCAGTCATGCCATCATTATGTTCCTCCAATCTAAAACAACAAGAATCGAAAACAACAGTGATGAATCGATTCTTGGAATCGATTCCAGAACCAGGAATCGGAATCGGACTCAATTCCAAAAAGCGCTGCATCTTCTTCTCTTGAATTGCATCCAGGAGGGCTGAATTACAGTCTTGCGCTACAGCGTCACACTGGTCAAATTGCATTATTGCAGGCTCTTACATTAGGTCATATGAGATCAAACTACTCGACAACAAAAATATTTGTCGAAATTTTTTATTGTCAATGTCTACTAATCGTTTCATCCCTAGTGCCTAAACGCTATTTCTTGAGTCTTTTAGTAGATCTGTAGACAGATCAGTGCTGTGTTTGCCATTGCATGTAAGTGTCTGTCTGTTTTCAGGTTTGTCGTTCACTGGAATCTGGCGAAGTCTTTGGCCAGTTACTATCAGGAGTCGGGACGAGCTGGACGTGACGGACTGCCGTCGTCCTGCAGGATATACTACTCACCCAAAGACAGAGACCAGCTCAACTTCCTCATCCGCAAAGAAATCGCCCGTAAACAGGTTGAGAATAACATCCAGTCTTGATATATTCGTGCTTTTGACTAGTTTAAACTGTCACTGTGTCTGATATACTGTGTGTTTTGAATTCAGGAGAAGCGAGGATCAGAGAAAGAGAAGGATAAATCTCCCATCCTGGACTTTGAAGCAATGGTTGCTTTTTGTGAACAAGAAGGGTGAGCTCAAACACAGACGCTTTAAATTCTGGATTAAGGGTGGATTAATAAATGTTTAATAAAACAGAATAGTGTGGTTGAATAACAAAAACAAGCATGCATGAATACTTAGCTCACTTTATATCCATTAAATACATATAATTTTAAACAATATAAAAATACAGTTTTTTTGCATATTTGATAATTTCGGTTTTATTTCACCAAGATTCAGCTCCATTAAGTAAACAATATGACATTTTATTCTTGAATATTACTCTATTGATCAAAAGTTTATGGTCGGTAAGATTTTTTTAATGTGTATGAGAGAAGTCTCTTATGCTTACCAAGGCTGCCTTTATTTAATTAAAAATACAGTAAAAACGGTAATATTGTCAAATATTATTACAATTTAGAATAATTGTTTTCTACTGTAATATATTTTAAAATGTAATTTCCTGTGATCAAAGCTGAATTTGTAGCATCATTACTCCAGTCGTCAGTGTCACATGATCATTCAGAAATCTTTCTAATATGCTGAAGAAATATTTATTATTATTATAAATGTTGAAAACAGTTGTGCTGCTTAATATTTCTGTGGACACCGTGATACATTTTTTTTCAGGATTCTTTGATGAACAGCATTTGATCAACACAAAACTGTCCCCCTCTCGTTTCTTCATCTCTGCAGTTGTGTAAGCAAACACCAGAGGACAGTATTTGGCACTGGTTTCATAGAGGTTGCATTCCCATAATGAGAGAGGTTGGGAATTTGGTGTTTATTTGTAGCATTCAAATTAAAGGGAGCGTTTTTCTCAGCCAAACACTTGTTTCTGCGTTTAAAGCTCTTCTGATTTGCTTCACGACTGTCGCTGATGAGTGTTGTTTTCATTCAGCTTAAAGTGTGTGCCACGTTCACTGGCTGAATTTGATCACTGTAATGTGTGATATCACAGCAGTCACAATCCAAACCATCAGTCACCACCAAATTTTATTTTAGCCCATTGTGGTCTGCTCCTATCTTCCTCTTTATTGTGGAGCCCATGTTTCAGACGGCCGAGACTCTGTTTTTGGTCCTTGTCGTACAGCAGCCACAGCGGCCATAAACGCATCCAGTCACGATCAGAGCGATGAATGTCACTGCAGGAAGAATGAAAACATGGAGTTAGTCACATGTTTCAGTACAACTGACTAAACTAACTTAAAGGGATAGTTCACCCAAAAATGAAAATTCTGTCATTAATTTCTCACCCTCATGTCGTTCCAAACCCGTAAGACCTTCGTTCATCTTCAGAACACAAATTAAGATATTTCTGATGAAATCCGAGAGCTTTCTGACCCTCCATAGACAGCAACACAACTACCACAATCAAGACCCAGAAACGTAGCAAGGAGATCGTTAAAATAATCCATGCGACATCAGTGGTTCAACTGTAATTTTACGAAGCTACGAGAAGAATTTTTGTGCGCAAAGAAAACAAAAATATCGACTTTATTCAACCATTCGTCTTTCCGCGTCACCCTATAGTGCCATTTTGGAGAGTATCACATACGTAAACAACGTATGCAACGTAGGGCTGCACGATTATGACAAAAATCATAATTGTTGATTATTCCCTTGAAATTTTAATTGCGATTATTAATTACGATTATCACAATTTACATTGAATGATGTTTATACCATTGTTTGATGCAACTGCATGCTGTATTTTTATATGAAAATAAGCAAGCTGAAAAACCTTTAGTGCTTTTCTATAGTATTAAGCCTCAAATGTCAAATATACATCGGATTGGTTTCTTATAAAAATATGAATGGTATTATAATGTCATACTAAAACTAAAATTAAAATAATGGGAAAAACCCTTAAGATAACATGTAGAAAGAAAAAAAACGC
>NW_015632746.1:563693-566336 GCF_001515625.1 Sinocyclocheilus rhinocerous
ACTAAAACAATGGAAAAACCCTTAAGATAACATGTAAAAAGAAAAAACATATCTTAAGCGTGCAGAATAACATAAGTGGACTTTGAACGATTAATTGCCGCTTTGAATGATTACGTAATTGTGGCATCCATAATTGTAATTGCGATTAGAAATTCGATTAATTGTGCAGCCCTAATGCAACGTATGTACGCGGATATGTTGTTTACGTTCAGATCAAAGCGTAAACAACGTATCCGTGTGATGCAGCTTACACAGAACAGCATACGTTGTTTACGAATGTGATACTCTCCAAAATGGCACTATAGGGAAGGAGACGAATTGTTGAATAAAGTTGTTATTTTTGTTTTCTTTGTGCACAAAAATATTCTCGTAGCTTTATAACATTACGGTTGAACCACTGATGTCACATGGGCTATTTTACCGATCTCCTTGCTACGTTTCTGAGCCTTGATCGTGTTAGGATCCTTGCTGTCTATGGGAGGGTCTGAGAGCTCTTGGAATGCATCAAAAATACCTTTATTTGTGTTCTGAAGATGAACGAAGGTCTTACGGGTTTGGAACAACCTGAGGGTGAGTAATTAATGACAGAATTTTCATTTTTGGGCGAACTATCCCTTTAACATTTGACTGGTGTCTCTTCAGGAAGGGCTCTAATTAGTGGCTTCTGCCAGTTTTTAGGAATTTAATGAAATCTAGTGATGTCTAATGAAGACTGTTGTTGTTAAAGGAGTCGTATCATGAGGAATCAGATTTTTCTTGATCTTTTGAGATCATTGTAAAGTAAAAGAGACAGACAATACAGACAATGAAAATTCTTAACGTTTAGAACTCAAGACATCCTTTCCAGTCCAGAAAGTGCATTGAGTCCGATCTGCGGAACGACTCAAATCCTTGGATTTTTGACATTAGAAACCTGAAACTTTAACATATGTCCTCCCACATTTACAGTCAACTGCTTGTTAGAGTTTTTAATGTCAGTTCAAGTGCCGTACCCTCACTAAAATAGCAAGCTAAGTATGGATGTGCGCTTGGTGGAAGCCTCTAATCGCAGTAGAAGCTCTCATAAGATCTCCGCCTTGTGTTCAAATAAAACCTCTTCCAAAATTACACCAGATGTAGCCACAGCGCAGAGATGTAATGATAGCGTAGTGAAAGGGAGCTTACAGAAGAACAGCAGGATGATGAGAAAAGCCGTCTGCGTGAGCGGGTGGGCTTGAGGAAGAGCCTGCAGTTTGGTCCAGACGTTCTGGAGAATCCCCATGATTTCCTCTGAAGCGCTCATTCTGACTGCGGCAAGTCTGGTCTGAATACAAACAAAGAATAGTGACTGCGAGTCTCATTGAGTCAATTGTATGTTTTAAGAGAGACTTTTCTCACAGGAAAACTGATTTTATAATTGTATTGATTATTATATGATTGTATAATCTGAAATCAAGCAGTATATGGGCAGTGGTTCTCAAGCAGGAGGCCTCAGACAAGTTCCAAGGGGGCTTCAAGTGAATTAAAGTGAGACAAAACAAGTTTTAAAATAAGCTAAAAAAATATATATTTCGTATTTTAATTTCTCTCAGCCTCAGCAACATTTTTTTTTTTCTTTGAAGAACCTTCTTCCTGTGATCTGGATATTTGAGGAGGCCAGATTTTAGAAGATTTCTAAACTTGGAAAAGTTATGTAAATTAATACAAATTTCAAGCGCCATGAACATTAAGATGTTTTGATTTCCCGGGCTGCATTTATTTATACAGTAAAAACAGCAATATTATGAAATATTATTACAATTTAAATAATTTAAAACATTTTTCTATTTGAATATATGTTAAAATGTAATTTATTGTTGTGATGCAAAGCTGAATTTTCAGCATCATTACTCCAGTCTTCAGTGTCCTTTGAAGAACCTTCTTCCTGTGATCTGGATATTTGAGGAGGCCAGATTTTAGAAGATTTCTAAACTTAGAAAAGTTATGTAAATTAATACAAATTTCAAGCGCCATGGACATTAAGATGTTTTGATTTCCCGGGCTGCATTTATTTATACAGTAAAAACAGCAATATTATGAAATATTATTACAATTTAAATAATTTAAAACATTTTTCTATTTGAATATATGTTAAAATGTAATTTATTGTTGTGATGCAAAGCTGAATTTTCAGCATCATTACTCCAGTCTTCAGTGTCACTGTTACAATGAATGTATCTCTGAAGGGAACATACTGTCTTTAGAAACGTTTACATGGCACTTTCTTTTTATCTTACCTCTGTGTAAATATGCCTACTAAAGTAAACTTCGTAAACCCAGCGCTGCTTTGTATACGGGTTTCCAGGGAAACCGCTAGGCCTATATTTCTGCCATTCCGAAAGCGCCACCCATATATATACACACACACACACATATATATATATATATATGTTTTTTTTTCTCATCCATACGTATGCAGTCGCTAGAAGTCGCAGTCGCAGGCCCATAGAAACAGTCGCTAATGAGGCATCTACGTATACGTAATCCGTCCGCCATAATGTAACGGTCAAATTGGCGTAAATTATACATATCTATGGCGCCACCTGCTGGCGGGGAATGAATTTGCATTTATACAACGGATAGTTCCGGTCCTTGATTCTGATTGGTTGAGCCGCGTTCAAAGCT
>NW_015632746.1:566593-571936 GCF_001515625.1 Sinocyclocheilus rhinocerous
GGCATCTACGTATACGTAATCCGTCCGCCATAATGTAACGGTCAAATTGGCGTCGTTCACCATAGTAATCACTGAATATTCGAAAGATGCCACAATCCTGCACAGAACGGCTCAACGGCTCTGTGAGAACCTACAGTATGGTGAATGACGTCAAGTTGACCGTTCCAAGATGGCGGCCGCATCTACGTGCCCGGAGCCGTCGAATGGGGCATTTATACATATCTATGGCGCCACCTGCTGGCGGAGAATGAATTTGCATTTATACAACGGATAGTTCCGGTCCTTGATTCTGATTGGTTGAGCCGTGTCTTAAAAGAGCTGTTTTAGATTAGCACTTCATTGTTGTAATATAACGTATTAGCACATTTCATGTTTTAGATTAGCCTACACTGCAGCTGGTGTTGGTAGACTTGCGTCTTTTCTCCGGCATCATGTGTTCACAAATGGCTCATTTAACTATAAGCATTTAAGAATGATGTTTAATAGAATAATTGTTCTTATTGTGTTGGCAGTTTATGTGTTGGCAGTTATTCAATTTAATGGCAGTATTTCTGCACTGAGTCCGTGCACAATGTTTCCTGTGAGGAAACATTATCTTCCGTTTCACTGTTGTGTTCACTGAATGTGAAATGGTATTTCAAGCAACTAGAGAGAAAAAAAAACAGAACCTGCTAGTTGAGCTAGTCATTAAATTTCTGCTATGGAGAGTGTTTCCAACAAAACAGATGCCTGTGGGTGCCATCACAGTATAAAATTAACCCTGCTGATGAAAGAATCATTCCTTACTTTGGATTTCCTTTTTAAAATGAGTTTCGATTGTCCCATAATTGAATCTTACCACAGTGTGTATTTCTGTCTGATCTCTTTATACGATCACTAAAAGTTCAACAGAACACTGTGATGCTGTTCTGTTGAATCTGTTGTGCCTACTTTTTATATCTGTTTGTATATGGGTCAAAGACACGTGCCATTTTGGTGTCTGCTCAAATTTAATGATTTTATATAGAGAGCATATTTAAATGCAAGTAAAGTGTCTGCTTTAATGTTTTGAATAACTTTTGAGAAAATAAAATGTTAGAATATGGGTGAAATAATATTCCATCTTCATTCAGCATAACACACATAATTATGTAAAAAATATGCCGGTACTTATTAAAATATATAAAAGAATAATTTATCATACTATATTTTATTATATTTTAAGTAGGGCTGTCAGTTTAACGCGTTAATGTAATTAATTCGTTATAAAAAAATAACGCGATTAAAATATTTTAACGCAGTTAATGCACTGGCCGCGCCCCCAGACCTGTACGTCATTTTATATTTCATAGTTGACTGTTGACAAATATGATGCAGGGCAACAACTCCATAAATGCAGTTATGACCTAAAATGTAATATTGAGGTAATAAATGCCTCTGTATGAGTTTTTGTCTCATATCACACAAGCGATATTACACGATTCCTGGTTTTGTCCCGAATAGTGAGTGCAAATGTGATTTTAAACAACGGTTCAGTAAATAAGTTAATACTGTGTTATATTTTAAAAACAATATTGTCTGTTTTTGCTCAGTTTTTCTAACACAAGTATTACCCATAAAGCCACAGCAGAATTTTTGTGCGTCTCCAAGCAACACAGCGGTGTTTCTTTTCTGAATGAATCCGCGATTTGAACGACTCTGGTGAACAAATGATTCAAAGAGAGAGCCGTTTACTTCTTTCCTTGAATGAATCAGCTGTTTGAACGAATCGAATGAATGAATGACTGACTCATAAAGACATTTACCGCCACCTGCTGGCAGTTTTAGTTTCTTATTTAGAGTGTCATTTCAGTAAAGAAGAAAAAACTATTAAAGGGATGGTTCACCCCAAAATTAAAATTCTGTCATCATTTACTCACCCTGGTGTCGTTTCAAACCTGTATGACTAACTTTCTTCTGTGGAACATAAAAGAAGTTATTTTGAAGAATGTTGGCTGAAGGCTGTTTTGGTTACCAATGACTTTCATTGCATGAACAATAAATACTGAGATGTTTCTCAAATTATCTTCTTTTGTGTTCCATAGTTTATGTTAGGCTGTTGTATCCTAAACGTCTATGTGTAATACATTTTACGTTGAATCAAATAAAATATTTATTTTTAAAGCTACTATTTAATGTCTACTTTATACTTTTCTCGTTTAACACCGTAATATCTTTAAATTATCTTTTGTGGGTATTTTCAAAGCCAAATAGTTTGCGATGAATTAGATTAATTAATCGCCACATCACATAATTAATTTGTTTACAATTTTTTATTGACTCACAGCCTTAATTTTAAGCAATTAAAACTTCTTGCTGACTGACGAATGGGTAAAACGTAGTACGAAGGATGGTGGAAACGATTTAAAATTACAACTTATTATTATTTTGTTACTGCACCATGATCCTTAAATAGTCTTTTAATGCCATCTAATGATTCTTGTTCTGAATATACCTGACAATATATATATTTTTTTATTGTTACAATAAATTACATTTTTGTTGGTGTTTTTTGTTTTTATTTGTAAGTCTTGGTAAAAATGTATGAAAGTAATTATTTTTTGCTCAGAGAAATTATTATTTTTTATTGTTTTGATGCATGAAACCCCCTGGTCGTCATTGACCCATATATGTATTCGAACAGCAATTCACAAACTCATAACCAAATTCATATTCACAAAAAAGCTTTTGCAAATGCACCAAATTTACATTCGCAAAATAAGATCCATAAATGCAAAAGTTCATACATATGCACAATGCAAATTTTTTCAATGTTTCTATGAATTTGCAAAGTGTCTTGTGTGTGAATCGCTATGCATTTTGAGAATTTCCTGCCAGGGCCCAATTTACATATTGCAGTTTTATTAAAATTAACATTCTCTTTAACCAGTCAGATGTGAGTGTCAACCCAGCCAGTCATTAATACAGCTTACTCATGCTATGACTCAGAAAGCATAGCTTTGCATAGTGCTTTGTGATTAGTTTTGTCATTCAGAGAACCAAACTCCACATGTATGCAGTTTTTGATAATACAATTTGGTGTTTGCAAGGCTAGATTTTGTTATGTCCACTAATCAAGGCATTGAAGCATTGAGCAAGGCTGTGTATGATAGGCTAGATTGAAAACTCACATTTGAATGGTGAAAGAGAGCGTCTCTTTGAAAAACACTAATTTGGCAGGAAAAAAAACTTGCAAATGTGGATTCAACAATCAATTCATACACAGAAACATTCAGGAATGTGCTGGCAAGTCTGGCATACTTGTGTGCTTCTAAATTATGCTTTGCATTCATGAATATTGTTCTGTGAATGTACTGTACATTTGGTTGTGCATTTTGTGAATATTAATTAGGTTTTGGGAATTATTTTTGTCACTTTTTTTAGCCCCATATCAGACAACTAAATATGACAATTGCAAGACCTTCACTTTTCCTCGTCATTTTTGGTGTTTTGGTGATTTTTAGTGGATGTATGAAGTCGGTTCTCCTCAAGTTCACACAGGTGTAGAGAATGACGTTAACATGATCCACTAATGTTTCACAAACACAGTGTCATGGTACTTTTTGAACATCAACTGTAATCATTTTGGGTAGTAAACGATGATTGTTTTGAGAAATGTTTTACTTGAAATGTGTAAGTAAAATCAAGGCATGTTCTCCACAGTTCAACGAAGAATCGCATTGAATTTTTTTCTTTCTGTGTGCATCTATATGACGGCACGCAGTTATATTACAGCAGTATTTTCATACACATTGCTACATACACTTTTTCTAAACATATTTTTAGGTAATGACACAAATTATTTGCTGGAAATGAATCAGTCATTGTTCCTATGAAGTATGAGTCAATGACAGTTTGGGAAATAGTCAATGTTAACACTGCAGAAAATTGATGTAATGACCAAATAAAAAGTGCATTAAACTCATCACATTATTCACAATGTTGCTAGTAAAATTAAATCGCCAGCAGAATTATAGTTATATTTGATATATAGCCCAGCCTACTTAAGTTGTCTCTGTTTGCCACTTTTTAATGTTTTGTTATCGAATGCTTTCAAACTCTGTATGCAGTTTGAGTGTTCAGATTCTTTTGTGGGCCGCTATGCAGGCGAACTTTTCCCCTCCCGTTCCTGCTTTGTAATGTCTCTCATGTGTTTTTAAGTTGTCGATGTTCTGCTGACCAAGTCATTATTTTCATGCTCACAAGCTCACAGTTATTCAAGGACATTAACACCCTACATATATGTCTGCGCTCTCACCTTAGTCTCCAGTTGTGTTCCCCTGTAACACTCCTCAGATGAACTTGTGTGAAGTTTTGAGCGTTCTGTCCCGTCACACAGTTGTTGTGAACTGCTGAGTGTATAGCCGCTGTGCAGTCATGCTGTGTTTGGCCTCCAGTGTTTGAGATTTCCAGTATGACGAATCTTTTGGGATGGGCTGTGTAGCTCCTACAGCACACACCACACGTTCTGTCAGTCTGGATCTCTCTCTCTCTCTCTCTCTCTGTTTACCACATCCATCCCCACCCCCTTTTTTGTCTGGCTCCGTCTTTTCTCCTCCCCTCAAATCACTGTGGAAACAGTTTTTTCTCCACCTTTTGTCAAACAAAGTCTGGAGGTTGTTTTGAAAGTGCCTGTTTTGTGTTATAATACTTGTGTGTATGTCTGTATACTGGATTTGGAAAACAAATTCCTGGCCTTAAAAAGTAGGAATGTTTTTTTTCAACATCACACGTTTTATGTAGTATATAGCGTTAAACATCTTTCTGAGGTTACATTTTACCCCAAAATCAAAAAGGCAAGCAAGCAGTAAATGAATGAATAAATAAATAAATACATTTTAATATAAAAATTTTATATATAAACGTAACATATTTTTCTTAAGTATATACATGCATGTGTGTGTATTTATATATACATAATAAATATACACCGTACACATACATATATTATGTAAACAAAAACTTTTATTTTTGGATGCGATTAATCGTTTGACAGCACTAATTATTTCATACTGAATAGTTTGTTTAAACTAGTGCTGTCAAACGATTAATCGCGATTAATTACATCCAAAATAAAGTTTTTGTTTACATAATATATGTAGGCCTATGTGTACTGTGTATATTTATTAGTGGTTAAACGGATCGTAGTTGATCCGTGATCCGTACGGACCAAGCCCCACGGTTCGGCACGCATGTGATCTGCGGATTAATTGCAAAATTGAACCATAATAGAGTATAAGTTTATAATTTGTTCGTATTTACACAAGCAAGCGAATTTTAAACAATTCCAGAGAGAAAAGGCGAAAGGGAACTCGATTAGTTACT
>NW_015632746.1:571976-573166 GCF_001515625.1 Sinocyclocheilus rhinocerous
GAGAAAGAAATCGGTTGTGATGTGTATCATTATATCGGATCCGTGCATCAGGTCTTAAAGGGACAGCGGCCTATAAATACTGCTGCTGTCATTAATGATCATTCATCAAACAACAAAACAGCTGTGATAAAATCTATATTTAATTTATACAGTGAACACTATGCAGTGTTATTTTCCATAATTATTACATTTCTGTATTTGAATACTACCAACCTTATTTAATTTGTAACATATTCTGTTGTATTTATCTATGCTTGTAATTTGTGTATTTGTTCTTATTTTTACTGGTAGTATTTGCTGTGGTATCAAGGAAGTACTTCGCTTTAAGTAATAAATGGAAAGCAAGTTAAATTGAAATATTTTTCTTTTCTTGCTGATCCGAAAAATGATCCGATCCGTGGGTCAAAAACCGTAATGTGATCCGAACCGTGAGATTTGTGATCCGTTGAACCACTAATATTTATTATGTATATATAAATACACACACATACAGTACATATTTTGAAAATATTTACATGTATATGCATTTATATATTTATATTCTTATATTATAAGACATATTTAACATATATTTCATAACATATTTTTCTGAAATATATACATGCATGTGTTTGTATTTATATATACATAATATACACAGAACACACTCGTATATTATGTAAACAAAAACTTTTATTTTGGATGCGATTAATCGCGATTAATCGTTTGACAGCACTAAAATAAATATTATCTTATAATAAAAGTATTGTAACATTAAATGTAATATAAAAATATTTTGCAGTATTTTGCATTTTTTACAGTAAAAATACAATAATGCAGTGTACAATTGTACAGTGTATAGTATGTTTTTTAGAGAGAATAAATTAAGGACAAAAAGTGTATAAATGCTTTGCAATTAAAATAATGTTTCAGATATAGTATTAGATTGATTAAATTTTTTTTCCTTTGAAAATTGGGTGTAATGTACCTTGCCGTCATGAAAATAATGATACAAAATGTCAGAAATGCTACAAATATTCATGTTCCTAAAAAAACAGGTTGCATTTTCCTTATTTCTTTAATATTTTGGAATAAAACATGATCTTTACATGTTAAACTTTACAGTTAGTTTATTTGCTCTCTATGTCATACAACCGAGGAAACTTTCATGCCTTTATATATATATATATATATATATATATATATATTTT
>NW_015632746.1:573381-576833 GCF_001515625.1 Sinocyclocheilus rhinocerous
TTTATTTTTTTTCTGCTCCATCTCAGTTTTTTGTCTGCCTTTGATTTCCATTTGTTTACCATGAAGTTCCATATGACTTAAGGCATCTTGTGTTTGGATTCAAAAAGGAGGAAAGCATTGCTCTGTATGTGCCTTTAGAGGAAACCACTAATGGGAAAAGTGAACAGTGAGAGTGGGGAATGGGCTTCTGGTCATGGGCGGCAGTGTTGGCACAGAGGGTCTCTGTAAATGTGTTTTGGGAGGGTTTCTGCTTCTCTGTTGCCCTACCAGCTATTTCAGACTCTGAAACCTGAAACCCAGAAGTCAGTGAAGTGAGAAGCGCACATCTCTATTTTAGAGTTCACACTGCACAGGATGTGTTAAGTGCACAAACATTTGTAGAAAATTGTAGAAACCCTCTCTGTTCTTCATTAAAAGGGTAGTTCACCAAAACATTAGTATTTGTAAACAGAAGTTGTCATTTACTCACCCATACGACTTACTTTCTAACATGGAACACAAAAGGAGACTGTTTTCCATACAGTGACCAGCAGGGGCTTTTTGACATGCAATATGAAACAAAATGCACATGGAATGTAAGATCTAAGAATCAACACCATCATGGTAACACACAAAATGAAAATAATACAATAAACATTGTTTTAACAAAATAAGATGAAACATGAAACCTTAATGTACATGACTGAAAAGAAAAAAAACTAAGACGTTTTTCAATTAAAATGTGAAGTTTCACAGAATTCTGGGAATGTCAATGTACAGTTTTTCACTGTAAATTAAGATGACTTTTTCACTTTTTAAAAACTGTCAATTTAACAGTATTTTTCTGTAAATTTACATCTTTAGATCTACTATCTCTCTCTCTCTTTTACTGTTAAAATTCGAGTCAATTTTTGTGTTCCATGTCATGAGAGTTTGGATTTATTTGTTACTCCTGTTAATCATTTCATCATTCTTCTTTTCCAGGTGCAGACATGCCACCATCTCACAGTTTTTTGGCAATCAGAAGCCAAACTGCGCCGGCGCGTGTGACTTCTGCCGTGACCCCAGACTCGTACGCGCTCAGCTGGCGAGAGCAGCTGCCCTCAGCACCAGAACCGGCCCGGCACAGAGCGCGGAGCCCAGGGGGCCGTTCGGCTTCGACCCTGAACTCTACGCGGGAGGCAGGAAGGGTTACGGCATTGAGAGGTCAGCTGACCTCTTACTGAAGCAGCTGTACTGTATGATCAGAGCTGTTAGTCTGTGGAGACTCAGAGCTTCTGTGTGTGTTCAGATATGATGAGGAATGGGGCAATGAGGAAGATGACTCCGAGAAGAGGAAGAAAGAATTCGGAGATATCTTCAGGAAACAGATGAGCCTGAGAAGGGTGAGCACATGGACAGGGCACTCACTAGCAAAAGGACAAATGCTGAATCTCATGAAAACATGTCCAGGTCACTTTTCTACCAGAAATGTTACTCAAGCCTGTTTCCGCCACTGAATAAAAAATAAAACAAGGTAATTGTGACTTTTTATCTCACAATTCTGATTTATTTTTCTCAGAATTGTGACATATAAATTCATAATTGCAAGTTAAAGGGATAGTTCACCCAAAAATGAAAATTCTGTCATTAATTTCTCACCCTCATGTAGGGATGGGTACCGAAACTCGGTATTTAATCGGTACTGGGGCTAAATTATGAAAGACCGGAGTATCGATAAGCTCTGACGTTAACGGTTCTGCTATCGGTACTGGAGAAATTAATAAAACACACATACATTTGTCTATGATGCATTTTTGCTATTCGCAATTCAGAAGCGAGATCGCACCCACGCGGAGGAGCTTCAGCACGCGCAACATGAAAGCCCTGTTTAATTATGATAGAAGAGAGAACTAAACATTCAAACATCTGCTTACACTTTAGGCCTGTGGCTGTTTTATTAAGCTAATTAAATTTTTTTTATTTCGATTTTGGCTTATGTTTTTGATGAAATCCGAGAGCTTTCTGACCCTCCATAGACTGCAAGGGAACTACCACGATCAAGGTCCAGAAAGTTAGTAAGGACATTGTTAAAATAGCCCATGTGCCATCAGTGGTTCAACCTTAATTTTATGAAGCTATGAGAATAATTTTTGTGCACAAAGAAAACAAAAATAACAACTTTATTCTACGATTTCTTCTCTTCTGTGACAGTCTGCTGCCATTATTGAGAGTACCACGACGCATGTTTTCTTTGCGTACAAAAAATATTCCAGCAGCTTCAAAAAATTACGGTTGAACCACTGATGTCACATGGACTATTTTAACGATGTCCTTGCTACGTTTCTGGTTCTTGAACGTGGTAGTTGCATTGCTGTCTATGGGAGGGTCAGAAAGCTCTTGGATTTCATCAAAAATATCTTAATTTGTGTTCCGAAGATGAACAAAGGTTTTACGGGTTTGGAGCAACATGAGGGTGAATAATTAATGACAGAATTTTCATTTTTGGGTGAACTATCCCTTTAAAATTCAATTCTGAGAAATTTACTGTTCGTACTATTTGACTATTTTTGTACAATTTCATTTTTAAATCTCGCAATTCTGACTTCATAACTCGCAATTGCGAGTTTGTATCAATCACCTTTTTTTTTTTTTTTTATTCAGTGGCAGAAACGGGCTTACATAAAATACTTCATTACCAGCCGTGGATAAATTTTATCATATAACAAGTTCCACAATGAAAACTATAAAGAGTTTGAAGAGATTGTCATGATGATAGAAACTCAACATCATTGTTTTGATGACTGTTATATTTTTACTGTCATTGTGCAGCATTTTTGTTTTAGCTTTGACAAAAAATGCATGTCACTGAATATTATTGCATTGCAGATGGTTAGAACACAGTGTAGTGAGTCCAGTTATTTTCATTTTTTTATGGTTTTTGAAATTCCCAGTAGTGATTCTCATTACTGTTAAACAGCAAATACAGAAGTACACAACTGTTCCAAAGTTTGGGGTTGGTAAGATTTCTTAAGTGTTTTTGAAAGGAGTCTCTTAAAGCCTCGTGCACACTGGGACGATTATCGCGTGCGCTTATCGCCAGCGTTTTTCGAGACGTTTTTCGACGCGTCTTTGTGTTCATACCAAGCAGCAACCTTCCGGTCTCTCTCGTGAAACCAACACGGAAGTGACTAAAACTGCAATTCATCGACTGGCCGCTTGAGGCTGGCTCCAAAAGGGAGTCAGTCCCATAGACCAGAGGTCCCCGATAGTGCTGGGTGGTATGACCAAAAATTTATATCACGGAATTATTTTTTTTATTATACCGGTTTCACGGTACATGACGGTATTTTTTTTTCATGCATGACCGGGTGTTAACCATACTTTCTACTGATTGAGAGAGGAAATACTGCAGTATATTGACTTAGAATGCCCTATTTTACTGTCATGATGAGTGAATATTGTCAAAAAATACCACTAAATAGTGACTAAAC
>NW_015632746.1:576914-581230 GCF_001515625.1 Sinocyclocheilus rhinocerous
TGCTGCTGTCACTGCCGTTGAGCTAGGTGGGCGTGGTTTCAGCAACCTGCTCCCTGCTCATTTTCGATTATCTGTGAGTGACGCGCGGTGACGCGCTGCCAAGATGGCGACGGCCCGCTCCGCCCACTTTGAGCTTCAAAAACGCTCTTCAGAAACCTATGGGTGACGTCACGGACACTACATACATGTTTTTATACAGTTGTTGGTTCATACCCAAGCGATTTTCGCTGGCGATGAGCCGAGTGAACGTGCAAATTCACTCCCTGACATTAGATGGCGCTTAATAAAAAACAGAAATACCCTGGTACACATCGAATCCTATTTGATCTGCAATTCCTCTCCATAACAACTCCTTTTATGCTTGAGCGCCACCAAGTCGTGTTTTACTGTAATTTCAGCAGCTCCAGGCACATGAACAAAAGCGCCAATCTCATTGGTCGGCCAGTTTTTAACACTGCGCTTTTCAAACCAAAAAAAACGAGCCCGAGGCGTTTTAAAAATTTTTTTTAACGCTTTTACACCTGACGTTTTGCGCGCCGGTGTGCACGCTCACATTGCCGCCCTTTGTTTAGTCACGAGGCATTAAACGTCGGCGATAATCGTGCGCGATAATCGTCCCGGTGTGCACAAGCCTTTATGCTCACCAAGTCTGCATTTATTTGGTAAAAAATCACTATTGATACACTATTGATATTATTACTACTATTTAAAATAACTGTTTTCTATTATAATAGATTTTCTAATGTAATTTATTCCTGTGATGAAAAGCTGCATTTTCAGCATCATTAATCCAGTCTTCAGTGTCACATGATCCTTCAGAAATCACTGTAATGTGCTGATTATTTATTATTATCAATGCTGAAAACAGTTATGCCGCTTTATATTTTAGTGGAAATCGCGATACATTTTTTCAGGATTCTTTGAAGATTAGAAAGTTCGCAAGAAGAGCATTCATTTGAAACAAATCATTTATAATAATATCTTCACTGTCACTTTTGATAATTTAATGCATCCTTGCTGAATAAAAGTACTAATTTCTTTCAAAAATCCTATAAACCCCAAACAGTAAAATTACTGTAATACAGTTTATTCCAATAAAGCATTGTAGTAAATACTAACATGATGCATAAATACTTTAGAATTTGAATGATATATTCTTCTCACATCACAAAAATGAGAATTGGATTTTTTATTTTTTTTTACATTACAATAATGATAGTTAGGGAAAATGTGCTCACATTTAATGACATGCAATCACACAAGTACAGTGATACATTCACATGAAAAACAACTCAACTACAATCCCCCTTCGCTTCACCCTCACAGTCTGGCACAGACTCACAGAGTCTGTGCCAGAACATTCCTCCATATCTCTCGCTCTCTTTCCTCCACATGTGTTTTCCAGCTGTGTGTTTGAGGCCTCCCCCATAAAGCTGAGCTGGACGGAAGAGAATTCTACATGATCTTCAGTTTTCTTTCTTTAGAAAACAAGAAATCAAAACACTTTTTACTTTCTCGATACAAGTTGCATATTACAAAATCATAGACTTTGAGTTTTGCACAGGCAACACCACTCAAATTTCTATAAAAATCTTGTAGTTTATGAATTTATAGTACAAGCAGTCACTTATGTATTTGGGCAGAAACAGTTGTTGCTATTAGGAAAATACAGAAATTTGAGCATATTAAACCAGTCATGCTGTCATCAACTTCTCCTTTGTTTTCTTATTTATAGACTTCAGATGTGGCTAAAGAGACGTTTGTTCCACCAGGTCAGTTCCAGAGTTGTTACATATGTAATTTTCCGTGCTCAGGACATTTGATTCAATAAATTCGACAATGTGTCAGTTTGCAATCCTGCTGATGAAGGCCAACGTCCTGCAGTGTTTAGCTCCAGCCAGCTCCAACACACTTGTCTGGAAGTTTCTGAAGACCTTCATTAACCTTGGTTCAGGTGTGAACTTTGCAGGACGGTGGCCCTCCAGGAACAGGTTTGGAGTAAAGCTTCACGTTGTTCATGTTTTCTCAGATGCTGATTGCATGTTGAGGGATGCCAGCAGTCAGAGAATCCCCAGACTCACGGTGAAGGTAAAACACCACATCCTCAAGACTGTTTCACGCTCATTTGAAATACTTAATAAGAGGATAGATTATTAAACAGCATAAAACAGGTAGTCTGTTATGAACAGTGCTGCCCTCTGCTGGCACACATGCGCACTGGAGTCTCAAACTGTGTCTGAAACCTCTGCATATTCAAAGTCTAAACTGCGATCAGGATATGATTGGTTGAGCTGAAGACTCTGTTGTTTTGTGTGTGTGTTTAAGAGCAGGGAGCACTGCCTGTCTCTCCTGCAGGAGTGTCTGACCAACTACAGGGGGGCAGCAGAGCTTTCACACAGGTAATGCAGACATCAAACACCAACAATGAATGCAGCACCCCTGTCTTATTGTTGCAATGCTATATCTTTTTGTATTTCAATATTCTCCTGAGATGCAGCAGTTTTTGTCCATTGGTGGTGGTGGTGTGTTTTTATCAAGGATAATACTAGGGCTGCAAAACGATTAGTCGCGATTAATCGATTCAAAATAAAAGTTTGTTTACATACTATATGTGTGTGTACTGTGTATATTTATTATGTATATATAAATACACACACATACATGTATATATTAAGGAAAAATATGTTAGATTTCTATGTAAAATATTTATATTAAATTATATACAAGTGTTACAAATGTACATACAAATATTTTTTTAATATATATGTAATACGTATATACGTGTGTGTATTTATATATACACATAATAAATATACACGGTACACACACAAAAAGTATGTAAACATAAACTTTTATTTTGAATTTTGAATCGATAAACTTTTATTTTGAATCGATTAATCGTGACTAATCGTTTTGCAGCCCTAGATAATACACACACGATTTTTTTGTCTCTTCTGCTCACCAACGCTTTATTTATTTGGTCAAAAATACAATAAAAATGGGAATATTGTGAAATTTTATTACTATTTAAAATAACAATTTTCTATTTGAATGTTCAGCATCATTACTCCAGTCTTCAGCGTCACATGATCCTTTAGAAATCATTCTAATATGCCGATTTGCTGCTCAAGAAACATTTCTTAGTATTATTCTGCTGTTTATTATTTTTGTGGAAAACATGATTTTTTTCCAGAATTCTTTATAGTTCAAAAGAACAGCATTTATTTGAAATAAAAGTCTTCTGTAACAATATAAGTCTTTACTGTCACTTTTAATGCATCCTTCCTAAATAAAAGTATTAATTTCTTCAATCAATCAATCAATGTCACTGATCCCAAACCTTTTGAAGAGTTGTGTATGTCCATCTTTCAGTTCACTCTTGATATATCTTGCGAAGAACATCCTGGAACTTTCTGTTGTCGTAAATGTTTGGGGACATGGCCTTATTATATATAATCTATAATATAATATTAAAAGAAATATGTATTATTGATATTATTAAAAAGTTAAGTAATGTCAAATTTAATTTGATATCATTTGTAATGCTTATTTTGATTTATATTCTTTCCATCACACACGTTTTCTCCTTGTGTAGCTCTGACACACTTGATCAGGCTGTAGAAATAGAGCACGAGATCTTCAGAGGCAGTAAATCAGCAAACCTGTACAAGGCTTCAGTTCTCAAGAGAGTGAGTGTTACTAATGCTCGGCTATTAATCTCATCTCATTTAAAACGAATTGTCTGTAATGTGCATTTATCAGTGACATGTTACAATAAATTCACATATAACACTCTCCAGGTGTCAGAGATGAAGAAAAGTGCAGCTGCAAGTGTTGCTGAAGAGAAACAGTCTGAATCGAATGAAGAGACGGCGACCTGCTCTTCATCATCTCAACCTCTAGACAGCTTCACTTCAGCCTCTCAAGTCTACTCAGTAAGCCAATCACAGTTTGTCCTTAAAGACAGGTGGAAATGCAAACTTAAAATGTGTTTAAACTAGTGATTAATCACGATTAATCGCATCCAAAATAAAAGTTTTTGTTTACATACTATATGTATGTGTACTGTCTGTGTATATTTATTATGTATATATAAATACACACACATGCAGGTATATATTTAAGAAAAATATGTTACGTTTATATATTAAAGGGGTCATATGATGCGATTTCAAGTTTTCCTTTCTCTTTGGAGTGTTACAAGCTGATTGTGCATAGATAAGATCCCTGAAGTTGCAAAGACTAAAGTCTCAAAACCAAAGAGATATTCTTTATCAAAGTTAAGCCTCTGCCACGCCCCCCTAAAATGGCTCGTT
>NW_015632746.1:581302-592318 GCF_001515625.1 Sinocyclocheilus rhinocerous
GGGGCTTTGTAGAAAACGAAGCGTTTGAGAGAGGCGGGGCATAGAGGACCTACAATAATGTACAGTATTTGAAAAAGAATGTGTTTTTTGAACATTAAAGCATGTCAACATATTCTGTTACACCAAATACACAAAATAATGATCTTTAAAAAAGCATGACCCCTTTAAATATATTTATATATAATATAAGAATATAAATATATAAATGTATATACATGTAAATATTTTCAAAATATATGCTGTATGTGTGTGTGTTTATATATACATAATAAATATACACAGTACACACACATATATTACGTAAACAAAAACTTTTATTTTGGATGCGATCAATCATTTGACAGCACTAGAAATTATATAGTGCGGTACTTTCTGGGATTCAGTTGGACCATGAAACGTAATTATAGAAATTGAAGTTTAATACTGTTCTATCCACAATGAAAGCAGACAACTGATAAATAGTCGTCATCTTTTTCATCACATTCTAGCTGAAGAGGAAGCGTGTAGGAGCGGGATTTCGTGGCTCGTCCAGCCTGTTTCAGACAGCTGGAGATCTGCTGAAAAACTCTCAGAAGGAGACGCTTGCCACGGACAAAACACCTGGAGACCCCATCTGTGAGGAAGAGGAGCAGGTGGAAACAGGAAAAACACCGAAGATGAAAAGCAGTAAAACAACTCCTGCTGACTCGTCTCCCATCAAAGCCAAAACCAGCATGACTTCCTCCCTGAGCAGCCCCAGTAAAAGACTCACTAAGAAACCGCAGAAACTAGCAGAAGCGGCCAAAGACATGCGCCGTATATCACAGTATTTTGGAAAAAAGCAAGTGGACACCACTCAGACGAAAGCAGGAAGTGTTATATCAGAGCCAGAGGAAGAAGGATCTCAGAATCACTCTCCTTTACCAAATCACACCAACTTAATAACAAAGAATAGCACGTCTACAGATGTAGAAAGCGTCTCAGAGAATGTCACTGCTGTTCTTCTGCAAAAGAGTCCATCTGCAGAAGAGACGGCCAACCGAGACGGGACGCCCATGAACACTGAGATCACAGCAGATCAAGCGGTTCAGGGGTATGACGGAGGAAGACGCTCTCTGAGAGCAGTTTGATATTTATTTAACATGACTTTTGAATGTGTTCTGAACTGTTGTTTCTTTGTCCAAACAGAGAGAATCACGAATCTGACGCCCAACGAAAATCACCAAAACAAGTAACACCACAATTACTCTTTATCAAAGGGGTCATATCTTGAGAAACATTGTAAAGGGACCTCAGGGAAACATTTAATTATTTAAAAAAAAAAAAAAAAAAGTATGATGCCTTTAACACTTTTTAGGAGCTGTTTGTCATGTCAGTAGTTTTTATCCGTACGTTTTTTGATCGGTTTCTTTTCCACAGTCACATGAGAACGGATCACCGTCTCCTCCTGCGAAATGCAGCCGCGTGATGAAGGACACTAAGAGAGTGACCTTTGACCCGGTGGTGCAGGAGACGCAGTTTGACACAGTGAATGGAGACGCCGCTGAGATCTCACAAAAGCCTGTGACACTCAAAGAAGCTGCTGATATCGTGGTGCGATGCCTGGATCCGTTCTACAAAAAGGGCAAATTTGCAACAAAGGTGATTTTTCTCAACTGTTGGGTCACACGTCTGTTCTGAATGACGAATGCTAACAATAAATAATGTAAAAAAAATAATAATGCTAACTTATAAAATAATAATACAATTTTTTAAATAATAATACAAGAATATAATAAAAATTATTTTTCAAATTTAACTTTACACTAATGTTCAAAAGTTTGGGGTTGCTAAGATTTTGTTATATTTTTGACTGCATTTGGTACAGTGTCAATGTAAAAAAAAATGAGGGATGGCAGACTTTTATTAGACTGCGTTACATTTTTAATCATTTCCCCCAGGATTTGTTCAAATCCTTTGCCCGTTTCCTCTCCCATCTTCTCACGGAGGGAAAAACTGCAAATCGAGGCCAAGGTGAGACTATCCTTAACCTCATAAAAATCCAACAACAACATCACACATTTTTCAAGTGCTGATTTAGCATTGCTCGTCTTTCCCCACAGTGAAGATGGAAGCAAAGAGCCTCATCAAGGGCTTCTTCAGCAGGATTCAGCTCTGTGAGAGCGAGACAGACTGGAGACACTTGAAAGTCGAGGACAGATAGCCATCTTCGTCATTATGTCCCTTCATCCAAACCTCTGGAGCTCTACCGATCCCTTTATTGTCAGAGATGCCGTGTGTTTAGCAGCATGCTGCTGTATATCTCAGGTGTATGGTGGCGGCCTAAGCGTACATTGCACATTAATATGAACTGCTATGAAAAATGCTGTTTTATTTTTGAAGTCAAGCAACAGACCGCAATAGCTGTTATGTAGCATTAGTTGCTTATAAAGCACTCAAAGTAGTATGAGCTGTAATGAAAACTACATTAAAAGGCAAATGTGCACAAATGGAAGAATTCATGCTGAATAATTTATGGGGCGTAATTGGTAAGTTGCTTGTCTTTGCTTGTCCGGTTTTTCCAGCAGCCTCGGTTGCCGAAATATTTTCCGCATTCATTTTCTCCACAGGGATTACAAAAGATTCCTACATGTTTAGGCCATGAACCAAACCAACCAACTCCCAGATGAATCACAACAATAGATGTGTCCCAGTTTGCATACTTATGTACTATTCTATGTCATTTTGTAGTATTAATAGTGCGATTAGTTTAAAATTTCAAAACAAAAAAGCGCATGCAAATACCAGAATAATGCACTTAATTCAATGAAAAAATGAAGTGTGGAAATGTTGCAGCTTTAATTACTTCATGGTGGAGGAGGGGCTCCAATCAATCAGATGTTGGATGACAAAAGAGCCTTATAACGTTCATACACTAGACGGTAAAGTCCATAGTGTATAGTGTGTCATTTGGAAAGCAAACTATTGTAATCTTGTATTTTTGATATCTTTTATGAGTGCAAGAACTGCACATCAGCATTGCAAATTGATATAATGAACCCTTTTCACAAGACTGATGACGCGTTTCAACGGTCATCGGCATCGTAAATCCTCAAGTTTTTTATATTTTGATTTTTAAAAAATATATGTACATTTTTAACACTATACTTTGTATTATACCACCTTTGCATGCAGAAAAAACTAGTTAACGCTAATACGAGGGTGTTTCTAATGCAGTGTTTCTGGGAGGGACGGTAAATTTGACATCGTTCTCTCTTCTGACTACTTTTATCAGCCTCTCAATTTTTTTCCTTTTTTTTGAAAGTCACGAAAACACTATCGTGGCGTTTTTCTTTTGCTTTTTGAGCAAATGGGAATGCAAAAAAATATATTTGTGGTACTCTGCCATTCACTGCTCTCGAAGTTTACCCAACTATGACGACTTCCGCTGCTGAGAAACCCGGAAATGTGGAAAAAGGTCCATTGGATCCGAAACAACTGCTGTTGCTTTACAGCGGCTTTTGTTTCTGTAGTAACCGCAACTTCTCTGATTGGTGGATCTCTCTTCAGGATTATGGGTAGTGTAGTTCTTCACTGGGAATTCAGATATTAACGCTTTTGTAAAGTATAGTTCACACTGCAGTCTACAGAAGGATAAATCATCACTTACCTTTGAGGTCTGTCTTGAAATGTATATGTTTTTGTTAAATATCAGTACTTTATGAAGCAAATGAATGGGGTTTTTACTGGGAGTTAGGAACCCGACTGTTTTTGGTTCAATTCTCAGACATAGGTTGCCAACATCTCTTATAATTCATTTGTCTTGTTTTTTTTTTTCCTTTGCACCTAAGAAATACCCAAGTCTCATTTAATGAAATCTGGTTTTGTGCTATTATTAGGCACTTATAAAATGACACCTTCAACATGTTATTATCTTCTCTGATGCGGGAAACCTTCTCGAAATAAACGAGTTTAACGCTCCATTGACGCTCCAGTCACTGCTGAATGGAGACCCCCCAATTATGCCTCTTCAGAGTAAAAGCAGCCCTCAGATTCCCGGACAAACGGATTATTGTGTTGTTTGGCAGATTCTCTCAGTAGAAGAGCAGCAGCGCTGGCGGGAGAAATTACGATTCTCACCATGACAAAGGTTCTGCGTGGTAAACTGAGTCATGAAAATTAATAACCTTAGGCGACGTGTCAGTTAATTTCTCAGTGGCAAAGTTTTTGCTCGTGCGTAATAAATAGAACATGAAGATGTTTGCATGTGTCTCTAAAAGTTGGATCTTATGGTCAATTTTACTAGGATGTCAAAAATAGTCTGGTATTTAATTTTAAAAATCAAAAGTAGTAGTTAAAATAAATTACAAATAATATATAGTATCCTTATTTACCACTCTTAATTTCAAAGTAAAACATAACTAGGCTATTTTTTTGACTGACTTCAACTCAATCGGCTATGATTTAACTATTGAATATTAATTACGTCGCAAGGACGTAGCTTAAAAGCCCTACCAATGGCGAACGCGTGTTTTGTGAATATTAAAAGCGCCTGTTGACGTGGCTCTGTAACCGTCCAATGGCGAAGGGTTCGCTCATGAATATTAATAGCAATGCCTTCCCAATGGTACTTTATCTGTCGGGCGAAACCAACGGGGTGTTGTTGGGAATTGGGATGAGGAGCGATATCAGCGCTTAGCACGGCAGTGGGAGGAGTTGAGTGTGACAGAACTAAATGGCAACAGCGTGATATATATATATTTTTTGTATTAAATAGGAAATTTCTCCTGGCATGCCGGAAACATTTCCCGCTAACGGAGCGTGTATTTGCAGTAAGTCAAGCGCGCTGTCATTGTTGCCTTGCCGCTGCGTTGAGCGGATCCCTCGATGCTGCTCCAGCGGACATTTATTTAGCAAGAAACCGTGAAAATAGGTGGATTATAAAGTGTGTTTTAACGCTGCTTTTCCCTGTTCGCCTCTTTAAAAAGTCTGTGTTTTCCGCAATTGTAAGTGTGCGGCATAAGCGCCAGGAAAAGTCAGATGTTGCAGCCTCATCCTGTGTTATTTTTATCGCTTTGATAGATCGGCGCATCTTTGAGCTTCCGGCGTTAACCGCGACACACTGATGCTCCGAGCCGGCAGGATGGACGAGTTTGTGACGGAAGAAGATGAGCCGTGGTACGACCAGAGAGACCTGGAGCAAGGTGAGAGAAAGACACCACAAACCGCATCAGTTTGACAACAAAGCCTGCTGCTGCTGTTGTGTGTGTTTGTGTGTGTGTGTGGTCGAATGACAAACCGTGCACAAAGAAAGTGCTCATTGTGTGTAGAAACAATGCTTTCCTCTGTCTTCAGAGAGGGATTTGTCTTGGTCGTGTCATATTTGGATGTACAATCAGAAATCAGGGATGAGGTTGAAGGTTAAAGATGCATCTGTGATGACTGTAAATGGATGACGTCTTCCTCTGGATCTGTGTCAGTCCAGATGCTCAACATTAGCTGAGTCTGGTTTAATCTCCTCATCATAAACTGGGTCTGCAGCGTCAAAGCATTAGTGTGTTATTCTCATAGTAGCGAGTACAGATGCATCAGCCAGACAAGGATGTTTGTGACCCTGGACCACAAAACCAGTCATAAGGGTCGATTTTTATTAATTGAGCTGAATAAATAAGCTTTCCATTGATGTATGGTTTGTTAGGATAGGACGATATTTGGTTGAGATACAACTGTTTGAAAATCTGAGGGTGCAAAAAAAAATCAAAATATTGAGAAAATCGCCTTTAAAGTTGTCCAAATGAAGTCAAGTGCAATGCATATTACTAATCAAAATGAAGTTTTGATATATTCACGGTAGGAAATTTACGAAATATCTTCATGGAACATGATCTTTACTTAATATCCTAATGATTTTTGGCATAAAAGAAAAAGATCATTTTGATCCATACAATGTATTGTTGGCTATTGCTACAAATATACCCCAGCGACTTAAGACTGGTTTTGTGCTACAGAGTCACATTTGGGCTTGTTTTGTTTGGATAATGTATGGTGCACTGGTCTGAATTTCTTCTAAGCGTTATTTAGTGATTTAATATCCTAATGATTTTTGGCATAAAAGAAAAAGATCATTTTGATCCATACAATGTATTGTTGGCTATTGCTACAAATATACCCCAGCGACTTAAGACTGGTTTTGTGCTACAGAGTCACATTTGGGCTTGTTTTGTTTGGATAATGTATGGTGCACTGGTCTGAATTTCTTCTAAGCGTTATTTAGTGATAGATTTATCCAGCTCAAACATTTCATCAGCTAGTAGAAAAGAGTTGTTCCCTTATCTAGTCATTATTAGGAACAACTGGAAAAGCACTGTGAACTCATTGGTCAAATAGGAGCCATGTACATTTGATTTCTGGACTGAATGCTGATCATAAAATGCAACAGCTGTTTCACATTTCAGATTGGATTATTTTCCAGTAGTCCGGTCATACTCAAAGAAGTGCAATTACTTCAATGTCATCACGTTGTGTCTGAATGAGAAGAGGATGGACGGCACAGACACACCTCTCTCTGTGGGTTTAGGATGATGTTATTGCCCTCTGGATTGAATCGCCGTAAAATGCTGATCCATAGAACAGCCCGTGACCGATCTCTGTGACTTTCAGGACACGCTGTTATGCTGCACTCTAGAAGTGATGAGCCAGGAACTGTATTTTAAATCTGAGAGAGCTGTCCTGTGGTTGTGCAGTCAGTGGGATTGGAGAGGAAGGCAAATTGAGAATTTGGGGAATTTGGTGGAAAGGGAATCTGGAGCAGTGGTCTTTTGGCTGAGGAGGACTGCAGAGGCGCTTCGTTGGGAACGAGTCTAGTTATTCCTCTCTGGAAGTAATGAAATAACAGCGATCTTTGACTTTGACATATTCCAGATTAGATTCAAGCAAAGATCTTATGTTGCTATATAGATTTTATTTTTTTCTAAAAATGAATTTTCTGACTCTAAATGTGCCCTGCAGGTAGGGCTGCACGATAAATCGAAATGGAATCGAGATCGCGATTCGACAGAAGCTGCGATTGTCATGCGTATCTTTCAGTGAAGCACGGTTCTGTGATTGCGCAATAAAATCGTCTGCAATTTTTTTGGCGTAACTTGTCAGTGAACTACGGCTATGTGTAGTAAATTCTGCTCCATCTGAGCACGTGATGATGATTTCCTTCTGATTACAGAACCAGCATTACTATCAAAATGCGCATGACAATCGCATTCGATTAATCGTGCAGCCCTACCTGCAGGTATAAAACACACCTGTGATATAAATGAATGTGTCTTGACATTGTCTAAGAACACTGCTTATCTGCAGTAAGCTTACCAGTGTTATTTTAGTATCATTGAGATGCTATTATAGTTCATATTAATATTTAAAATGAGTTTTTATTAGTGCTGTCAAACGATTAATCGCATCCAAAATAAAAGTTTTTGTTTACATAATATATGTGTGTGTGCTGTGTATATTTATTATGTATATATAAATACAAACACATGCATGTGTATATATATTGTAAAAATATTTACTGTATGTGTTTGTATTTATATATACATAATAAATAAACGCAGTACACACACATTTATTATGTAAACAAAAACTGTTATTTTGGATGCGATTAATCGTTTGACAGCACTAGATTTTATAGTTCCTGTTTTACATTTTCATTTTAAAGCTTTAATAATTTTGTTGTGTTTTTAATGAAAAATTGTAACAAAAAAATTTAAAAACTAAAAATGATAATTTTATTAGTTTTACATTTCTATTTTTTCTTATTAATTTTATTCTTGCTTTAATTTTAGTTAAGTACATCAAGTTAAACTAAATGAAAATGAGATGTTGCTTTTTTAAGAATTTTTTTGTTTGTTTCTGTAATAACTCTGTGACTTACTGCTTAAACCCATTTTAGCTTAGAATAATGCTTAATTTCTCTATACTTATTTTAGTATGTTATCGTATGTCGTCTTATCAACTGCATTGGCTCACCTGCACCATTATTGTAATATGCTTTGTTTGCTTGTAAGACACGCTTCAGAAATGCATCACCAGCTACAGGAAGGCCTCTAACAACCATGTTTAGAGGCATATTTTTCACAATCAAATTAGCTGAGTAATATTCATGCACTTTGTGCTAATGGTCTAATGGAGGCCTAGCACACAATCTCTTGCAGAGACACCATATTGATCTGTTTCAGACTCTCTCAGCGGTCAAAGCAATCCATCATGAGAGGAAATGCTGTTTCAGAAAGTGCAGAGTGAAATATCACCATTGCTCAGTTAGTGGCGTTTTGATAAATATCACAATGACACTCTAGTTTTGGAGTGGATTGGTGGTGTTCACCCTAGGGGCGGACAGTATGATTGCAGTTTTATATCACTTCACCCTAAAGAGTGATTTAGCCTGCTGACCCAACAGCACTCGGCTTTAGTGTGGATTCACTCTGCCGCAGCCGTGGAGGAAAGAGAGAGATCATGCGGTGGGTAGGATTCAATATTTGACTGAGGGGAATTAAAGCTGGATGATCTGATTAGGACTCCAGACACCACGGTCTCTTTTGAAGGGATGATACAGATGGTCAGGGTAAAGGTGAAAGATGACATACTTAGCCAAGAGACACTTCAGATGCAAAGAGCACTAAGCACACAATAGATGGAGATAATCAGCCTTTATGGCAGATGACACATCTTGTACAATAGAAGTTTTGTCTCGGCACATTTTAATTTTTTCATGCCATGTTTTTAGTCTATTATAGTTACATTTGGTCACGTAACACATAATTATGTGTGATAAGCTGGTTACTTGAACAGTGGTGTTTGCTAAGGCAAACGCTGTATTGCTCATACAAAAGGGATTTAAACAAACCTCTAACCAAAACCATTACACTTTGGCTCGTAACTCGTTGTGCTATAGATATGATATAGATGGTGACCTCAAATTATTTGGTTGGTTGAGAAGAAATGTGTGTTGTTACTAAGCAGCCAGTCTCATGATGTTTATCAGATGGTTTTATGAAATATTTTCATCTTATTTATCCTAAATTCTGTTTTCCATTTTTTTTTATTCGGAATTCCGTGGTTTAATTACATTCAATTCAATTGAATTCATAAAAACCTTAACAGTTTAATAATTTATTACAATTTAACTATAATAGTGCCCTATGAATATTTTTTTTCTGTGATTCTATGTATGATTTAATACAAAATATTATCAAAAACAATGGTATCCAAATAAGTGCATAAAACTTAAACAAAAATTTATTCCTTTTAAAATGTAAGTCTGAAAAATTGAAATTGTTTTTGGCAAACAAAGTTCTGCACAACAGTTTTACTGTTTAAATTAAAACATGGATAAAAAATAGTTCATATTGTGTGATATTCCTTAAAAATAAGGTTTTATTAAACTGTATTATTGATATTATTTCTTTGAGAAGTTCTTTGTACAGTAGTATAGTAAATTATGTGCCGTATTGGCCCGAATATAAGACGACCCTGATTATAAGACGACCCCCCTTTTTCCAGATGTACCTTTTGGAAAAAGGCTTTTTAAAAACCAAATCTATTTTTTTCTCAGTAAAACACATTTTGTCTTCAATTATTTTCATATTGCATATTTTTCCTATTTTAATTTTTGTTTTGAAAGTATGATAAAAACTGGTAAAATGTACCAACAAATCACATTTAAAAAATATATGACAGTCACGACTCATGCAGCTGTAAGGTTTTCTTATTCTTTTGTTTTTACTCGCGATCTTTACAACACGCATTGCATTACGTATTTCATGGCACACTCGTTTTATGCGTATTTGGCGCCACCTAGTGTTGTGGGTGTATTATTGACATGTCAAAGTCTAGACCCTGAATATAAGACGACCGCGTTTTTTCAGATGTATTTCCAAGAAAAAAACATCGTCTTATATTCGGGACAATACGGTAATATGTTTGTCATCATTTCTTAAAGTTAAACCAAACTTTTATTTTGATGGTTGTAGTGAAGACCTTTGAGTTTCTGTGTATCTGACGATTGTTTTATCAAATGAAATGGTGAAATGTTCTTAAAGTGACTCTTAAGCCCTGTTCACACCAAGCACGATAACTATAAAGATAACGATAAAGATATAGTTCCAAAAATCATTCTCAATATTAAAGAATAGCAGAGTCCACACTACAACTATAACGATAAAGGCACAGGAATCACTTTCAGAACGATTTTCTCCAGGTGATGAACGATACAAACATTGACAGCCAATCAGAATCCATCCTGCTATCACAAGCTCGAGAATTTAAAGCGGCAGACGCACGTGCGCTTAGAATAAACAGACGATATCGTCTGCTGGTGTGGACGCTAATATCGTTATCTTTATAGTTATCGTTCTTGGTGTGAACGGGCCTTTATAGAGCAGCTCCGTATTTGTATTTCAGCAGAACAGATACTATTCCACATCGCCATTTGATTAAATGTAAAGCCCTCCTTTTGATTTGTTCATCCACTTTTTGCTGTGAAATTCTGTGTTAAATAGTAAATTGCATTTTAATGACTGGATTCCGTAATTCTGTCCACGTTTTCCATGCTGCGTGAATCATAGGTTGCGAATGGCTCTGCTCTTGTTTTGGGTTTGCTGTCATGTGTTGTGTGTGGATATAAAACCACACATGCAGAAATGTTGAGTGCACATGAGGCCTATATATGTCCTCCAGCCTCAGGCGAGTGAGGCATGCTGAGCTCGTGTGCCTGGTAACGTGCATGTTAGCTTGAAAATACTCTTCAAAAGAGGACACTCTTTGGGAAAGTTAATTAAGGAAAAATCCTTAATTGGGATGTGGGTCCTCCGAGATCACAGCTGACCTTGTTTCACGGCTGTTACTAAAAATGTCTGAATATCAGATTGTGCTGTTATTATGAGTGATGAGAATTCACTGCTCTGACATGAGACCAATAGTAACGTGTCAGTAATCGAGTAAGGATGCACAATAATCATAACCATGCTATCTGTATTTTTTTTTTTTTTTTTTATAATTTTTTTT
>NW_015632746.1:592576-599116 GCF_001515625.1 Sinocyclocheilus rhinocerous
AATAATTTTTTTTTTTTTTTTTTTTTAGAAATTATGGAAATGTTCTATTTAAAAATATTTTTGCCTCAATTATCATGAAAATTAGGTTATGGCTAATATCACATTATTTTGTCCCCAATATAAAATAATGATTAACCCATAAAGGTTTTTTTTTTTTAACTGATGGCTTTTATCTAGAGAGCAGATTGGTAATATATAATAATGCAAAGATGTGCACAACATTACTGAATTAACATGTATATAAAGTACTTTTTCTTTAAAATCGTGGCAAATTTTGAGACTAGTCAGGATGACCACTTATGTGAATTGACACTTTTATTGGCATTCATGTTAAAAAACACACAACTGGCCAATATGTCACTCTGGGGTTTGTTTCCCAAAAGTTTTGTTTGCCAACTATGGTCATAAGTTCCATAGATAGCAACATAGTTGAATGATTTGGTGTTTCCCGAAACCATATTTCCAATGAACATTGCAAACGTGTGTGGTTGAAAGTACAGCTCTTGACCTGTGGTTAGAAGAATAGTTAGTTAGTATGAGATCATGCTCTTGGGCAAAATAAACAAGCTAACA
Source organism: Sinocyclocheilus rhinocerous (assembly GCF_001515625.1). Taxonomy (NCBI): domain Eukaryota; kingdom Metazoa; phylum Chordata; class Actinopteri; order Cypriniformes; family Cyprinidae; genus Sinocyclocheilus; species Sinocyclocheilus rhinocerous. Next base: position 593,150 of record NW_015632746.1, read on the forward strand.
ATATGGTACATTCTGTATATTTTATTCCATATATACACATTTCATTCTACGTCTTTTAGTTTGTCAAGAGAATGAAAGCACCATTATTGAAGAGTGCGCATGTGTGAATGTGCTGTAAATATCCTGGAGTATGACATAACCAACCCAGGCTCATTAGAAATACGTGCCTCTAAATACATTTATGCAACACCGTTATTTTGTAACTTACTGCACGTTTCGTGGCAGTTTCAAAGTGAAACGTCCAGTGAGTGGCGCTAAAACGAGGGTTCAATACGTGACCCTGGCAGTAAACCGTAGTTTTACGGAATTCGCACCCGAGCTCTTCACCTCACAAGTCGAACTCTGTACTGCGTGAATATATATTTTTACATATATATTTAATTTACACCGTGAACAATATGTCGTTTTTTTTTATAAGCTACATTTGATTGCTTTATACAATGCATGTAGCGTTTCTTATTTATTTGTTCTACTGTAGTTTTTGTCCTATTGCTTGTAATTCTTATTTAATTCCTGACTGTTTACTTGTCTTCAGTAAGCTTTTTTTTTGTGATATTGACACTGGTGACATAGGAATTATGAAATTTCTGTGGTATCAAAAATGTTGATGTCATAAAGACCTTACACTGAAAAAAAATTATACTAAATTTTTTTAAGGTAAGAGGTTGCAAACAATTTATTTTAGCTATATTTAAAAAAGAATGTTGAAAGTTAGTCAACTAAATTTGTTTATTTAAATGTAGCTAAAATGAATTGATTGCAACCACTTACCTTAAAAAAATTTAGTAAATTCAATGAATCTTTTTTTCAGTGTGTTTAAAGCAAAATAACTATATCGTGATATATATCATTACCATGAAATAGAATTACTTATATCGTGATATAAAATTTTGGTCATATCACCCACCCCCAGTGCAAACAGAACTATAAACAAACCCCACATAAAAATGAGAAGCATTGTCTTCAGGAACGGGTAAGGCTATAAAACAACAAACAAAAGAGCACTAAATATATAGTTCAGTCATGAAACTCTAGATGGCGCAGGCAACTGGTTGTTAACGTAACCGATGATATTCAGAGAGTTAAACGACTTGGCACAAGCTGATTGGTTCATGCTGCATATGCAGCCAATGAGCTTACTGCCTTGCATTTATATGGCTGGCTAGCATTCACTTGAGATTCCTGCAGCACGCTTTTCAGAGTTTCTCTGAAATCCTCCACCTTCCCCAGCTCCACCTGTATAGATCTGCTTGAAAGTTAGTCAACTAAATTTGTTTATTTAAATGTAGCTAAAATGAATTGATTGCAACCACTTACCTTAAAAAAATTTAGTAAATTCAATGAATCTTTTTTTCAGTGTGTTTAAAGCAAAATAACTATATCGTGATATATATCATTACCATGAAATAGAATTACTTATATCGTGATATAAAATTTTGGTCATATCACCCACCCCCAGTGCAAACAGAACTATAAACAAACCCCACATAAAAATGAGAAGCATTGTCTTCAGGAACGGGTAAGGCTATAAAACAACAAACAAAAGAGCACTAAATATATAGTTCAGTCATGAAACTCTAGATGGCGCAGGCAACTGGTTGTTAACGTAACCGAGCGGGTCATTTTATATGCTATTTGTGCAGCAGCAGTATGTCTTAAATACTCACGGCACCGTATCGCCGTATGCATTGGCAGTAGCAAGTTCCTGTACTTGCTTGCAGCAGCAGCAATAATCTACAACTACAGCAATAACCAACAGCAGCAGCAATTCAGCAGCAGCGTAGCAGATCTATTCCGCCAAGACCAAATACATTAACATTGTCATATCATCACCATGCTAAAATCTTCCGAGAGTTGTCATGATTGAACTGGTGTTATGAAGTCTAATTAACCTGGCAGAAAAATAAAAGCAAATAAAACATTTATTGACACAACAAAACAGTAGGTTAATACTAATAGCTATTATATCGTTTTTCAGTCAGCCGATATCAGTATCAGTCAATAGGTGCATTCCTATAATCTACTGCAGTTAAGCCACATGCAATGAAATGGCTTTTTAAATGTAGTATATGTGTCCTCGGCTGTGTTTTAAGCATTATTATCTGTTTCTCTCCAGCAGACTCTCATGGGATCAGTTTCCACACACACACACACACGGATGAAAGTGTGTTACACTGTGGCACTAAGCGCTCTTGTATGATTTATGCATGTGGTGCTCTGTGTTTCCTCCCTATAGTATGTTTGCGTTGTCTCTGACACCGTCTCATCTCATGATAAATCTCTGCATTCATATCAGTGTAATGGAGGTCAATGATTCCGAGCTCAATACTTCACCACCTCCCACGATGTCACTTCCTCCCTGTGTGTGTGACACCGTCTCTGTTAGCATGTTCCCTGGGTATTAAAACGCCTTCTGAGTGGACTGGAGGACTGCGTTTGTGTCTCAGTCATAAGCGAATCATAAGGACAACAGCCTCAATACAACAATAAATAGCATTGTGAGCCAGTGCTGCCGAGAATTCACAAATGTAAAGTGACATTTGACGTTAAAATACATTTGATCACAGTTATACGTGCAACTGTAAGCCTTCCATTGGAGATTCTGGTCTTTAAACGTATTCAAGTAGACAGTATCTTGAGATTGTGTCATTTTTAATTCTGTGTTTTAATAAAAAAAGTGTCAGAAGGCCAAAATCCAGACCTTAACATGACATGATTCCACATGTTTCTTTTGTCGCTGCATTGCTTATCTTCTTTTTAAATCAGCTGCTGTATGTGAAGCTCAAAAAAGTACAGTCAAAATTGTGGTGGGTTCTGTTTAATTTCCCCATAGAAATGAATGGGTAGCTATGGTAACCAGGATGTGTTGCAGATCCCCTTATATTGTACTGTTTTTGTCCCAGATCTGCACTTGGCAGCTGAGCTGGGGAAAACCCTTCTGGAGCGCAATAAGGAGCTAGAGGACTCGCTGCAGCAGATGTACATCAACAATGAGGAGCAGGTGCAGGAAATCGAGGTACAGACCAGCCGGACATCTGCATGAGCACCAGCGTGATGAGCTGTTTGTGGCTGTGAATACATCATTTCCTGATCCAAAACATTCACATAATTATGCTTATTTATGAACTAATTAGACATGTTTCTCAAAACTAAGTTCAGTACTGTTAAAACGGTTAATAGCCATCAAAACAAAACAAAAAACAGCCTGTATGTGGTGTTCATTTTTCATACTTTAGCAGTTAATTGAATTTTATTCCATTTTATTTCTGCGTTCTTAAATACAATTAGAATTCTGCATCTTGTTTGCTGCCCAAATTCAAATTTAGAAATACAATGATTCTCAATGACATTCTTAATTGCGCTCAACCCTGTCGTGACCTCTGACCTGCATGTCTCAGTGAAGAATCATTTCTCTTGATTTCCTCTCAGTGCTTATCTCCCGATGAGCCAATTACACATCAGCATGATGCTAATGGAGTGCATGACAGCCGTCGCCTGTCTATGTGTCGGATCCTCTGAACAAAGACTCTATTACTTATCTGAGAACAATGAGGTGCTGTTTCTCGCATCTATTTGAATACTGGTCTCATTCTGTATGGATTGCACAACATTTCGATATTTCAGACCGGTAATGCTGGAACTGGTATGTTTTGGCTGCTGCCGTATGAATACAAGCACTGAGAAAACTGAAATGTAAGGGGTTTATGGTCTTAATCTTAGTGAAGGAAAGTTCAATGTAATAATGAACACAAAAACACATTCACAAGAGATTACCAAGCTTTCCAGAAGAATGTCATTTCATAATGGCTTGAACAGGTGCCAGGTTTGTTTAACACTGACTCCATCATATGAGGGAAAAAAAACTACTGCTGTCAAACGATTAATCGCATCTAAAATAAACGTTTTTGTTTACATAATATATGTGTGTGTACTGTGTATATTTATTATGTGTATATATAAATACAAACACATACATGTATATATTTAAGAAAAATCTGCTATGTTTATATGTTCAATATATTTATATATATTTTCAAAATATTTACTGTGTGTGTGTATTTATATATACATAATAAATATACACAGTACACATGCATATATTTTGTAAACAAAATTTTTTATTTTGGATGCGATTAATCGCTTGACAGCACTAATAAAACAAAGATATTGTAGTATTTCTCTATCAAAATATTATGATTAAGAGACACATTCCATTTAGCAGCTTTTCATGAACATTTCTGATTAGGTTTACATAATATCAGCATTTTGAATCAATTTACTAATACAGATTGATTCACTAGCTATGTTTCCAACCACCAATTTGAATGCACATTTTAGGATATCGCGAAAAAAACCCCAGCTGAATGGAAACGCCAAGATGCGAATAAATTCTAAAAATGCGCATAAAAAAACTAACACGCTCAACTAAGTAGGATAAATTTCTTATCCAGTAAGAAAACATGCGCATAAACTACGATGGAAACCTTTTACCTAATAAATTCCTTAATGTGCATCAAAAAAGACGTGACTTTGCGATGGGACAGCATACTTGGACCAACCAACAGACCGATCTCATTGCACAGCATCTGAAGTACTAGTTTTTTGTCATTCTAAAATGCTTGAGCAAAGTCTCGTCAAAGTACTTCGTTATAATTAACTCCCTGTTATGTGTTCCCAAACAGCAGGCTCCGAAAATAAGATAACATGACCGCGTTTCGTCTGCGCGCTCTGAAGCTCGTAATTTATTGTAAATTATTATATACAGTGCCTTCTCCTACTGCAGCAAATACAATTTTCTGTGTGATATTTAGTGCAAGTTAATCAGGAAGTGATGATTTTGTTCTCTTCAGCTCACTGGATGGAAATGGTGCTTTATTCGCAAATGTTTTATGCGATATTCCAATTTTGCACATAAGTTTAATTCGTAACTTTGGATGGAAACATTACTGATTTATTCAACTACTGAAGTTCAACTCTATTAAAACATCGTGTATATGATAATGAACAAACACAAAACTAGTCTGACGCGCCCTTTAAAAAATGTAATGACCAAATAAAAAGCGTATTCACTAATATTTACAGTGCTGCTTAAGTTTATAGCATATATGGCATGGCGGGCTTATGCATGTGTCTCTATGTGTCAGTATTTGACCAAGCAGATGGAGATGTTGCGCGAGATGAACGAGCAGCACGCTAAAGTGTACGAGCAGTTGGATGTGACGGCTCGAGAGCTGGAGATAACCAATGAAAAACTGGTGCTGGAGAGCAAAGCTTCTCAGCAGAAGATTGACAGGTGAGCCATACGTTATCAGAGCATCATGCGAAACACACTACACAATGAGGATTTCAGAAGTACTGGTACTTCAGTACCAAAAAATTTGCAACAATACCAGCTCATCTATTGTATCTCTCCAACACTCACAGGTTCCTTAAATCAAAGTCTTACTCTGGCAAAGGCTCAGCTCATGAATATTAATTTGGTCATGCTGACATTGCATTATAACCTTCCTGGAACTTCAAACAATTCATATTCATGAGCTAAACCTTTGCTATAGGTGGAATCATTCATTATCTGACTAGTTCTCACTTACCATTTTTTGCCTTCAGGAAAAAGTAGTGATGCTGTGACATGACAGTTCCAACACTACAGCCTTGAAGTTTTTTTCTCTGTATTCCTTTAGTTATTAGTTATTCCTTTAGTTCCTTTCGTTAGTTCACCCAAAAAAAAAAAGGCTGCATTTTACTCACCCCCGAGGCATCCTAGGTGTATATGACTTTCTTCTTTCAGACGAATCCAGTCGGAGTTATATAAAAAATTGTTTTTAATCTTTCAAGCTCTATCGTTGTACTCAGCGGGTGTTGCATTGCTTCAGTCCAAAATACGTGAAATAAAAAGCGCCCTTCCATAAAAAAAAGTCTCACACAGCTCCGGGGGGTGAACAAAGGCCTCCTGTAGCGAATCGATGC
>NW_015632746.1:600234-619080 GCF_001515625.1 Sinocyclocheilus rhinocerous
GTTTACAACAGTGAGCGCAAGCTAGATTAAAGTGATTATTACGTTTTGAATATGGATATTTTTCTTACAAAAACGCATCGATTCGCTACAGAAGGTCTTTGTTCGCCCCCCGGAGCCGTGTGAGACACTTTTTTTTTTTAATGGAAGGGCGCTTTTTATTTCACGTCTTTTGGACTGAAGGAATGCAACACCCATTGAGTGCCATGAAACAGCTTGAAAGATCAAAAACAATTTTTAATAGAACTCTGACTGGATTCGTCTGAAAGAAAGTCATATACACCTAGGATGCCTCTGGGGTGAGTAAAACGCAGCCTAATTTTCATTTTTGGGTGAACTAACCCTTTAAAATGATATCAGAGCAGTTACATTATTTAAAGGCTAATTTTTGTATTATCAGACAATGGACAATGCCAGAGAACCTTCTGATTTGGTCTTGCTAGTCATTTTTTCAAGATTAGTCATAACTTTAAGTCTGTTATAATAAAAGGTAGACTGGTCTAGTTTGAAAGTGAAAAATAAGACTCGTTAACCCTTGGCTAACTGCTAGTTGGTCAAACTAGTTTTGTCTTAATGTGTTTATGCAACTGGCCCAGAGTTATGGTGGCTGGCTGATTGCAAATCTATTCACACAGATTGACAAGTACTATGGAGATGCTGCAGGGGCAGGTGGACACGCTAACTGCTCGTGTGGAGGAGTTGCGCACTTTGGAAGAGCTCAGGGTTCGCAGAGAGAAGAAAGAGAGGAGAAAGACTGTGCACACGTTCCCCTGCCTCAAAGAACTCTGCACCGCTCCCAGGTACGTCCCGGTTTATTACGTCTGCAGTGGAGTAATGTTGTGTCATTAAAAAATGTGTCCACAGGCAACAATGACACAAGAGACAATATTTCACTGTGGATTGTCATTTCCAAGAAAGAAAACACAGAATGAAAAAGACCTTAGTCAGGGTAGCGCCATATTTAATTTCTGACATGAACAAAACGTGGCTGTGAGGGATAGAAGACTTTAAGTCTGTCCCTCAGCCTCGTTTTTTTTTCAATAAAATTCATCAAATAAGGTTTTCATAAAATGTATCATACATTTTTATCATAAATTAAGGTTTATCATACATTTTATCATAAAATTCAATATGGCATCGTTTTAAATTTTTATTTTGTAATGTTCTCTGAGGTCCACTTATAATGTTATCAAGATTTTTACATCAAGAAACATAATTTAGAAGTAATTAAGAAGTTATTTTCTGTTCTGCTTTGACCCCCCTCATTGGAACACTCTGTTTGAATAGGCGTGGCGGATTAAAGTCAGCATGAAATTAATATTTTTTAAATGTACCTTATGGATCTTATTGCAAATTATTCATTTTTTTTAACCTTCAATTTTTTTATCAAAATAACAATTCATCAATATAATAAGTCGTCTTTCTGGTGACACCTGTGACACCACACTTCTCCAGTCATTTAGTCTTATTAAATTCCCCCCCCCACAAGCTTACACTCACCTTCTTCTATCTTGCTCGCGTTCATCTTCCTTCCTTCCAATTAACAGCCAATGCACACAACCAAGTTCTGCCCAACATTTTTCTTTTTTAGAAATCTGTTACACTCAGATGTCAAAATACAGAAGATCTGTCGCCACATCCATTACATTGTGACTTTTAAAAAATGTCTAACCGTGCAACATTATTGTTGTCTCTAAACCCGAAGTTTCTGTTCTTTGAATCCATCTTTGTGTGGTCTTTGTGCCTATGGTTTGGTGTTTCTTTTCCAGGTACGAGGATGGTTTCATGGTGTCTGACCCAGGCAGCGGTGACCTACATGAGTGTCAGCCTGCTGACGAAGTGAACGAACATCTGCGTGTGATGGTGTCATCTTTGCGCGCCTCTGTGGCGGCCGAACGCGGACGGCGTGAGGCCGCTGAGCGGGAATGTGGCACAGTGCTACAGGAGTTTGAGCGGCTGGAGCAGCGCCTCATGGGGGCCGAGAATTGCCAGCGGCGCGTGCACGAGCTAGAGGCGGAGCTCCAGGAGATGCAGCAGCTCCGCAAGTCCCGAGCCTGCCTCCTGAGCGGAGACGAGGGCCTGGAGCAGACGCTGCTCAACTGCGCACCCGAGACGGACACGCCGGAGGATGCAGTTATGGCTGGAACGCAGAACGGGGATGCGAATGATGGAGCTGCACCCGTCCGGAAGAGTTGCAGTGATACGGCTCTAGATGCCATCTCTGCGGTCGACGCCTCAGGGAGACGCAAAGGCAGCTACGCGCTTCACGCCAACGGTGTCCGGAAGAGGGGCATGTCCATCCTCCGAGAGGTGGATGAGCAGTATCACGCCCTTCTGGAGAAGTACGAGGAGCTGCTCGGGAAGTGTCGGCGCCACGAGGAAAGTCTATGCCACGCTGGGGTGCAGACCTCCCGGCCCGTGTCCAGAGATCCGTCCATGAAGGAATGCAGGGCTGCAGAGCCCCAGCAGCTGCCCACTCCACCGCAGACGCCCTCGACTCCAGAGGCCCTAGAGGGCCTCAGCCGGCAAGTGGAGGCTGTGGACAAGCGGCTGAGCCAAAACACTCCAGAGTATAAAGCCCTCTTCAAGGAGATCTTTTCCCGCTTACAGAGGACCAAGAGCGACATAAACTCCACCAAAGGGAGGAAAAGCGGAAAGTAGCCCATTTTCTCAACATTTGTGCCACTGATTTCTTTCCCTGGTCTTTCATGTAATGTCTTACTTTTTTTTTTTTTTGAAACTACAGTCAGAAAGATGTTTAGATACATCTGTTATTTAGTACAGCTCATCCATGAATTATTTGGTGCCACACATCAAGAGATAAATGGTGGTTTTCTGGACGTTTAGAGTCTAATGTGCTTTTGCCGGGTTGGCCTTTTAGGGTAGACCAAATTACTCACTATCGGTTAAACTGTAACCATAATCACCCTAAAGTTGATCAAGCACAGGAAGACATGATTATTTCCTTTCTCACATGTATTACATGTTACGGATAACCACAGCATTGTGTAACCACTTTTGTTCAATATTAAATCACACTTTGCTTTATAAGGTTGTTTGACACATTTATTACCATGAGCGTGGATGAATGAGTGGAGTGATCAGGATGGATCGGCTGTAGGGTTGTGTCTAGATGGAAACCCTTGTTCTGTGAAAAATCTCACATGCAACATTTGAAGACTCTTGCAGCAATCCTTGTCTTCATGTACCGCCCACAGACTGACCACATGATGCACATTTCACACAAAACTGGCCCGCAATACCAGTAGTTCTAATCTGGCTGACTTTATGTAATGTCTGGGAGTTTGGGTGAATCCACAAGGAACTAAAGGTGCTCACAAGGTTGCTGTAATTGAGGAAGCACTAGTCACGGGACTTGTTAAAGTTTATCAGGTTAGTTCCATCAGGTCTTGCTCCGAAGATATCCAGAGTGTTGTTTTAGGCACTTAATAGTAAAATACACCAACAAGCAGAACTTTGAAGTTTATAGCAACTGGTTCTTTCACTAACAGATACACTGATCACAAAGTCTCCATACATTTGTTTCTACATCGGCCCATTTTTGGTGTTTTCAACCATTTTGAGTAACCCCATCCCTCATAAAGCGGAAAGTATACTTCCCTTGTCTGCTTGCAGCCCAATTTTTTTGTCTGCGTGGACAACCGGTCCAGTAGGTCAGGGATGGGCAACTCCAGTCCTGGGGGGTCCAGTGTCCCTGCTGAGTTTAGTTACATCCCTCCATTGACAACGAGAGCCAATGAACCCATTCGGTGCAAGCGTGCTACCTCGTGCAGGGATGGGCAGCTCCAGTATCCTGCAGAGTTTAGCTCTATCCCCATTTAAACAGTTCAGGGATCAGGACTACACTCTACAGGTCACTGAATCTCCACAACCAAAGTTGCTAATTTCTGCACTAGGTAGTATGCTTGCACTGAACAGGCCCATCCACGCTCATTGTCAACGGATCATACTTTGAATGGCTGGTGTGCTCAATGGAGTGAACACAGACTAACCAGACCTTATGCCAATAATCAGGAGTCCTAAGCTCCTAAGTTCTAATAGTAAAGTTTTGCAGAACAAGGCTTACCATCTAGACCTCACCCTGAAGCAAAAAAACTAAACAATGGTACAGCATTCATGTTGGTAAATGGAAGACAAAAGAAACTGTCTGTTCTGAACACTTTAATATTGACACAGGTGAACAGTAATCTCCAGCTATTATAGAGATAAGTACAAACAGATGAAGACAGACGCAACATTCTGGACCAGCACAACAAGCTACTACTTTGCAGGCAATGTCGGCAAAGGAAAAAAAACTTGTATAAAACAGTACGGTTATGCATGAGCACATCCTCTCTTGTTTGAACATTGAGGTTAGATTACACCTGGACTAGAGCTGAGAGTTTAGATTTAGGTTCACTCCAGATTTATCCCACTACAAATGCATCTCCTTTAGAGTCCTAACTTTCTTTCCATTAGGTTTACAGACCGGGAGCAGCTCGTAGTTGTCAATACTGGAAGCACAGTCTACGTTGTTGGTAATTTTTCAGCTGAGTTGTTCAATACTTGAGATCTGTTAGTGAAAACAGCCCTTTTCTGCTTGTTAAAAACCGGCAACTCGCGTTAATCACAAGCAAAGGGCACATTCTGCAAATGAAGCACCAGTTGTCTTTGGAAAGCGGGAGGTGATAACTGGAGTGGGGAAAATGTTCGCTCTGCATCAAGGCTCACCAACTTCTACCGACCTACAAGTTTGGTCCATCTCGAATCGAGCCGATTGAACAAGGCAGCAGGTGTGACTGCCGGAGGCAAGAGTCGGTAATGCACCTTAGCCTCCTAAGGACAAAACATCTGATCGGATTTAAACCTAGACTCTTAAAAGGCAGCTCCCCAATGTCTTGCTACAGGAATCGTTTTTAAGGCCACATGGCGATGAAACGGTTAAACAAAAACCCTATGCCGTCACAGCAGGGTAAGGCTGATTCTTAGTACGGCTCCCCTAGTGGACAGGATGTTCAGATCCTGCGAACCCTACATAGCTAAAACCATATTTGGACACACATTCATACCGAGAGCCTAGTTAAGACCTCCTCCGCCATATTAACACTAACATTTCTACAGTAACCCATGCTACGCTAACCCTAGGCTCATCTCAAAGGCATCGGACATGTTCCCTCTGGGCAAAGGCAAACTTTTGAGTTCTCCCATAAAGGCAGATCATGGTTAAAAAGAAAACAAGGAATGTCAGAGAAAGGAATGACGCGGGATAAACGGGGGAAGGGTTTAGGACACAAGAGGAAGACGGGGGACAGTGAAGATTACTCATAACAACCATGTCAAAAGTATCCATGAGGTTTTTTGAATATTTTTTCCCCTCTGTTTTTACTTTTATATACAAACAGACCAAAACACAAAATATGGATTGTGCACGTTTTTGTTTGTTTTCACATATATATTTCATGAAAAGCCTCAATACTCATTGGGAGGGAAAGGGATAGGAATATGGAGGGAGGGAAGAAAACTGGAGGAAAGTGGACGGAGTGAGAAAGATCCTTTTCCTTTAAAATCGGTTAAGCAGTTAATCCAGGATTATGATGTTGATGGTGATGAAAATGATGATAATGGAGGCAACTGGAGGAGGTTGGAGAGGAAGAAAGGGAAGAAGGGTGGGAAGAAATAGGAGGATGGCAAGAAGGAAAATGGGGGTTTGGAAACCGCTCAATCTTTCCAGTCCTTCTTGATGTTGAGGTTCCATTCCCAGGACAGGTGGTCATGCTTGTCATCGTCGGTGAACTTGGATTTAATGTTGTAAGTGCCGCGGGCCAGCATGCCTTTGGGTGCCTCCTCTAAAGGCGTCAGGAACTCGTATTCATTCGGTCGAGGCCCATAGCTGCCCACCATGTAGTCAGACTTGTCAACTGAACACAAGAAACAGGTGAAGAGGTTTAAACGAATCGGAGTAGACTATTTGCGAATATATGAATTCATTGTAAGTGGTTTGTTTGAGCAATCAAAGAGTGTATGTATGTTATGGCTGGGCAATATACAAAATCTACACAATCATAACTTTTCATTACTCAGACATGTTCACAGACAACCCAATTTAGGGGGTGCGATATGTATCATCTACGATAAAAGTGTAATGGTTTGTTGTGGAAGCTGACATTATAGAGTATGTCAGTTCAATAAACAATTAGTTAATACTGTATATTATATTTTGGTCACCATATTGGTTTTTGCTTAATTTGGCAATGAAAATAAATGTTCCAAGCAGTCATGACAGAACCATTCCATGTCTCTGAGCAACACAGCGATGCTTCGTTACTAAATGAATCCACGATTGTGAAAGAATCGGGTGAGTCAATGATTCAATGAACTAGTAAAATATTGTGTACTTGTCATGGGGGGGAAAAATTGAGATATAATTGTTTTGTCAATGTCACACACCGCTAATCATAATGTAATCATAGTGTAAAAAAACAAAAAGTCAATAGAGTGTATTGTTATTAGGGCTGTCAAAAAAAAAAATCTAATTTCGAATATTCATCGAATTTAAAATAAAAATCCACATTCGAATGCAAAAACATTGCATTTCTATTTTTAAAGAACACTTACTCTTCACCCCTTTCCTGTAGGTCTGCTGTACGTACTTCAACCCCGAGACGATCTCTTTGTTTACCTGTAAACAGATGTAAATATACAAGACCAGTCAGGCGTCACGCCACATTATGTAACTGATAAACAGGTACAGATTCAAGCATCGCGTTTGCATGTGTTGTTTACATGTAGGGCAAATATACAATGTGTGACCATTTATAGCACAGCAGATATGTTCACACAGCTACTGCTTAACATGTGACTGGAAGAAACGTGGAGTAATGTGGAAATACAGAGAGTCCAAGCTTCAAATAAGAGGATATACTCATTACAATTAAGAAGAAATTCAATACCACCTACTTTTTAAATATTTTTAAAAATAATATTAGGGATATAATACCATAGCTTATCTTTTGAACGGATATAATTTTGTATCCACTTAATTTTAAAAATAGTGTTAGACAATTCAAAATCAAGTACATTTAGCCCACCTTGATTAAGTGGATTACAAAGTATTTTTTTTATTCAAATAATGATGTTTATTTTTCCAAATAAAATTATATATACATTTATTGATCTCATTAATGATACTTTTTGGAATATCTATAGCCATTGCGGTGTAAACTAGTCTGGATAAACCTTCAAATTTTGATAATAAAACTCTACCGTTTAAAGAAAGGTCTCTCATCAGTCAAATGTTAAATTTCTTTTGAATTTTGTTCATTATTGGGGTATAATTAAGATTTATTCTTTCTTTTTGATCTTTGCATATCGTAATTCCTAAATAAGTAATATAATCTTTTATTGGAATGTCGCAAAATTCAGACAAGTTACTGGGTCTTTCTTTTAAAGCAAACAATTTTGGACAATATTTGTAGCTAACCCTGATACTAAATAGAATTCATGAAGACACTCAAGAGCCACTTTTAATTATTTTGTCTTTTAGAAAAATTGCCGTATCATCTGCTAACTGGGAACATTTAATCACATTATTGGCCAACTGGATGCAAAGTGTGGATTTACTTCACCAATATTACAACCAACAGCGGAGACGCATCATATACAACATATAATCGTCACTTCACTACAGGTACTGTTTACTAACAAGGTGACAGCGCCAACTACTGGCCTGGCATACGTAATACAGCGTTTTGGGCCGTTTTCACGGATGTGTGTAAACGCGAATCGTTTTGAAAACGTTGTCGTGTATACCTGAAACTTTTTAAAAACGCAAGGGAATGACGTTTCCGTTTTGGACTACATCATTGTCGTGTAAACGTAGCATTAATTCCAACCTTTGACAAATCCAGTTTAAGACCACATTGTATCCTGTTTAAAAAACATGTACTCTTGTGTATGAGAGTCCATCTGTGTGAATGATCCAAGCTGTGTGATTTGGATGTGGACATAAGAGGACATAAGTACGAGCGAGCAACTTCAAACTATCCAGCTTCCTGCAGTGTCATGTCATATTTTTTTGTTGCCTGGTCTTTATTTCAGAAAAGTAAAAAAATATTACAAAATTACTTGCAACAATTTGTTATGCTTGTTTTATTTCCTATCTTTAAATAGTCTAATATTATTTATATCAGACTTCTTTCAGCTTTCAGACTGGGGGGGGATAAAATATGTAAAATTTCCATGGTTGATAAGAATAAAAAATACGTATGGCCAATAAAATCCTAGTCAGGTATGGTAGAGGTTTCATGTGTGAATGACAGACTGCAGTTGAATGCTGTTCCCAGCAGATGGCTGCAGGACACATATACTCTCCATCTGCTCACCTTCTTCTCTCTCTGTGCCAGCGCTGAGCTCTCGCTTTCAGACTGCTGTGCTTTATCTGGGTCATGTGACAGTAAGATTACATCGCACCACAGGTTTGGCTTAGCGAAAACGTAAATAGCATTTACTAATAACGGAATGAATGTATGCAAGAGAAATTACCTCAGACTGTTAAATCACAACATATGCAATGTAATGTGATGAGACTATATATAAGAGGGGTATTTAAATGTATGCATACTATAATTTTTTTTTTTTTTTCTGTCAACATTATAGATTTCATGCTACTCTATCAATATTGAAGTCTTACTTTCAAAAACAATACTGAAGCTGAAACAGGCAGGAACCAAAGAGGTTTGTGCGGCCGCGTCAAACAAGTATGCACTGATGAATGTTTATAGGTGAATAAAAGGCCAAATTAAATGCGTCCAGCATATAAAGCAATCGAGTCGTGATTTCCTTTCGACAACTGGACAACAATAATGAAAATATGAAAAATAGCTTTATTTGTAGTCCGAAGATGAACAAAAGTCTTTGGGCCAGATTTACTAACAGCTTGCACCAGCGCAAACCATCTTTTGGCGTTAAAATTATACTGTCAGGATTTACTAAAGACGCGCAGTAAAGAATTAGCGCTGAAAAGGCGTAGACACAGTTATTTTTGCGCCTGACCTTATTGAATATGCATTTGTAGTTTCCCTTTAAGATGCAAAATTTATTGGAGGAGAGTATTCAAATGAATCAAGCAACGCGATTTAATAACATCAAATTGCTGGCAGTTGCGTCATTATTTAACGCCCAAAAAAGCATGTCTTAAACTATTTTGCGCTTGAAATGGCTGCAAGGGAGAGGATTTTTTCCCACACCTATCAATTTATTTGGAATGCCAGAAGAACACGTTATCTGAATCCGAACATATCCTTGCACTAATTTGCGCTGCTCTCGGTAGATTGTGTTAGTCATTATGTAAATGAGATGTTGCGTCTGTGTTCTTTAATTTGTGCGTTGTCAGTAAATCACCTGCAGAAATTTACACACCCATCGGCGCTGTTTTGGAATTGCACTCTCGCGCTAATTTGCCCTGTTTAGTAAAACTGGCCCTTAGAGTTTGGGTGAGTAAATGACAATTTTCATTTTTGGGTGAACTAACCATTCAACAAAACAGGTAATCTCTACTCACCTTGCAGGTCAAGGGTCAGCGGGGCTGGAGCCGTCTCGCACATAAGAGTTAGCCGTGTCACCTGAACGTTGGTAATGTTGGGATCTGCGAAATTAACGCAAATAAGTACACAAGAAAAGCCACAGACATTTGTATATCTAGAACCTGAAATTAATTTCAGAAAATGCGAGGAATTCCCCCTTAGGTGACTATTATGGAAAGGAATTTCATCTGTGTGGATTAGTTTGTTCATTCACCATACATACATAGTGAATACTAAACCAGAATAAAATATATATGGGGTTGGGTATCGTTTTTTGTTTTTTTTCGATACCGGTGCCAAATCGATACTTTTAAAACGGTTCCGGTGCCTAAATCGATACTTATTAAAAAAAAAAAAAAAAAAAAAACTCTACAAAAAATTATGTTGGGAAAAGTTTCTGAACAAATAAGAAAATCCACATATCCAGTCAGAGAAGTAGCGGAACTCATGACCCTCCAGGAAATCCCTTATATGGACAAAGGCATAGCTATTAAAGCTGTATGAGTAAGCAGAACATATAAACGTTTTGAATGCTAAAACAAAGACAATAAACACTCGACTGCGACAATATAGTTTCTGTTATTCAAGTCATCTCTGGTATTTTCATAATAATTAAGTATATTTATAATGCATTGCTAATCGATGTATTCTTTTTAAAGTAGCCTATGGAACACATTTTCTGCCTCATTCTGTGACAAGAAGCCACATCGGATCACAAAAGGAAGCATTTGACTGGTGTTGTGGAATAAAAAGGCTATAATGTTCTCTTTTGTTGGACAACAGGTTTAGAAATGTGAATACAAGGGAAGTTTAGCTTTAGGCATTTTAATTTAAAGGGGTCATATGACGTTGCTAAAAAGAACATTATGTTGTGTTGGAACCGAAATGAGGCACCGAAATCTGCGTTCTGATTTGGTTCTAGTACATACCGGTTACATAGGTACTGGTGCCATATTGGTACCAGATTTCGGTACCCAACCCTACTCAATGTTAAAATAATTAATCTTATTTCAGTTGATAGACATGGATAGGTTGACTTCCTGAGGAATGTCTGACAATGACGACGACTTCCAGAAACACTCTTGTTTGTTTGAGCAGCTCAACTTCTGGCTCCGCTAATGCTGCGAGATCTATTTGTTCTGTCGGTCGATAAAAGATGGAGAGGGGGTATATATGGGAAAAAATTTTAAAAACACATTTTTGCAAATCCGTTAGATGCCGCTTCACATTTTCTGCCTCATTCTGTGACAAGAAGCCACATCGGATCACAAAAGGAAGCATTTGACTGGTGTTGTGGAATAAAAAGGCTATAATGTTCTCTTTTGTTGGACAACAAGTTTAGAAATGTGAATACAAGGGAGGTTTAGCTTTAGGCATTTTAATTTAAGCATGTTTAGCTTAGTTAACGACTTCTGGCTCCGCTAATGCTGCGAGATCTATTTGTTCTGTCGGTCGATAAAAGATGGAGAGGGGGTATATATGGGAAAAAATTTTAAAAACACATTTTTGCAAATCCGTTAGATGCCGCTTGTTCTATAAGCAACTCATGCCAAGTTTATTATTTGTTTAGAGTACAGCCAGCAGTCCCCATTACTGACGAAAGCAGGTACTGCGGAAGCACCCCACTGCTGCTTATTGCAGCCCATCCATCATCCGCGCTGACGTCTCTGTGGGAGCTGCTTCATTCACTCTACATTAAATAATGAGATTGATGCGCGTGATTAAAAGCCTGTCTCTTGACGCCCGTTCAAACAGCTCTTCAGGTGATGGGATGAACCATAACACACCGCGTTATTGTAATGGCTGACTGCTGATAAAAACAAAAAGGAGCAGGAACTTGAGATACGTGACCTCGTTTTCCAGTGCTCTTGTGAGGGTGCTGGCAGACGACGCACAAGGACAGCAGCCAGAGGCGTTGAGGCCCCGTCTGAGAAACGTTACCCAAGAGTCTATGGCTCTAGCCCAGAACAACACGATTTACTCAAGTAGGACACATTCCTGGATCAACATTATCTGATGGTCCTGGAACAACATGCGTATCTGGAGGAAGATCACGTGCTCATTATTTTGACAAATATTGCAGTCAGGCTAGATACCGGCAGCTACCTCGCAATACAAACTACAAGCTCAGTACATCAACAATGCAACACAATATCAAATAATAAAACAAGCATCAAGTTCTTAGAAATGTAGACTTTGTAATCATGTTGGTTTCATGTGATTCTGAAATACTTTTTTTAATTCAGTGGCTTAAAATGTCATGTGGTGTAATCATCAAATATATTTTTATACAGTTATCTTTTTTTCCGTAAAATGTAAAAAAATTTACACTACCAAAAGTATCAAACTTTTTACATACCAAACATTTGGGGTCAGTAAGATCTTTAATGTTTTTGAAGTCACTCACGCTCCCCTTAGGTTGCATTTATTTAAACAAATATGCAATATAATTCAAAATAATATTAATAATAATAATATTTTCTTTTCAAGATTTATTATCTCATTTTATTCAGCATCATTACTCTAATCTTCAGTGTCACATGAAACATTTCTTATTATCAATGTTGAAAACAGTTGTGCTGCCTCATATTTTTGTGGAAACCATTTTTTTTTCAGGATTCTTTTATGAACAGAAAGTTCAAAGAACAGCGTTTATTTGAGACAGAAATTTTCAGGAACACTATAATTCCAAATTTGGAAAAATAAATCAAAAGTCAAGACAATTCAATCAAATCGTGATATGGACTAGTGAATATTAAACCACAAAAAACTATTTAAATATAAATCCTGCATGTTCTACATGTCTCTGTGTGAATGAATCAGCACTTTGTTTGCCAAAATAAATTTAATTTGATTATAAATTAATATGTTTTATGCCTTAATTTGATTACCAATAAATAAATTAATAAATAAATAACTCACAGGATCCTAAATATGTATTTTTTGGTTAAACTTTTAATAAATCTTTATTCAATTGTATATGTTTCATGATTTTAATTAAGTAGACATGCTTTCTGATTACCAAAATTGAATTTAACCATTAAAATGGAGGCAAAAATTTTAATAGAAAAGAACAGAATCCTGAAAAAACAAGGAAAAGATAAAACAGATTTCATAGGGCCCTACTTTATTGTCACTTTTGATCAATTAAATGTCAATGGTGAATAAAAACACTTTTTTAGACTAATTTTTATGAATAATTACAGTTTTTAAAGAAGTCACACCACGTCTTTTTAACCTGAACTAATCATCCTTTGAAATGAAAAGGTTTTTATTTATCTAACACTCAGTCATGAGGGGCCGCAGGGATCCTCTCTCTGATATTTCCTTAAGACTTTCAAGAATGGCCAGACCACCCTGACATTTTGACTTTATGCCCTGAAAGAAATATATTAAAACAATTCAGAAATGAGAAATATTAATGTATTTTTAAATAAATGAGTAAATAAAGACAGACAGATAAAACGCAGGAAGGAAAGGTGTGTGACGTCTTTTTAACCTGAACTAATCATCCTTTGAAATGAAAAGGTTTTTATTTATCTAACACTCAGTCATGAGGGGCCTCAGGGATCCTCTCTCTGATATTTCCTTAAGACTTTCAAGAATGGCCAGACCACCCTGACATTTTGACTTTATGCCCTGAAAGAAATATATTAAAACAATTCAGAAATGAGAAATATTAATGTATTTTTAAATAAATGAGTAAATAAAGACAGACAGATAAAACGCAGGAAGGAAAGGTGTGTCATGTGACTCATAGCGGCCACTGAGGCGGAGACTACAGCTATATGCCAAGACATACTAATCAGATGAGCTAAAATCAAAGAGTGTTGAAAGGAGAGCTGGTCCATGGGATGAATTCTGGGAAAAGGACTGTTTGCATAGAAACTTTCATCAAACTAGGTCGGAGCAGAGAGCACGTGTACAATGAAGCGACACACACCTGCAATAGCATTGCAGTTGCCCAGCAGTGCCTCCTTGTACTTGCGGAGGCTTTCGTCCTCTTTGTCGAGTTCCTGGATTTCTTGAAGGCTCTTCTGGGCCGGCGGCTTGTAGTTGACAGCCTCGCTGTCTTCGTTCTCGGCTGCGATAGCGGCTAGCTGCTCTGGTGTGGGCTCCTGCTCGGCCATGATTGACAGCTGGAGGAAAACATAAACAGACACAGGTCAGAGGAGAGGAAACAAACATGGCCCTTACCAAACGCGGCCCAAATATCATTATTGCAATGGAGATCTGACCCACATTCTTCCAGCGTGTTAATTTTTTATAATATTAATGAATTTTAAATGAATTCACCACACACACACACACACACAATGCAAACTCCAGCCATCAGCGGAAAAGGACTTGAGAAAACGGCCTAATGTGGGCATCTGTATTTAGCACTATTGCATTAGTGGTCAAAGCCAATTACAGAGTCAAATACACTGCACAGCACACACACACACACACACACACACACACACATAAGGGAGTGTAAATATTTTAGGATGACAGTGAATAATTTCAAATCAAGATTCAAAATTAATATAAATTTTAGATGTGTCCAGGTTTTTAACTCTATTGTTAAAAAAGTTTTTAAAAACCTCACCAAGGCTGCATGTATTTAATCAAAAATCCAGTAAAAACAGCAATATTGTGAACCGTTTTCTATTTAAATAACATCTTAACATAGTAAACACACTGAATTTGGGAAAAAATAAAACAGATTTAAAATTTCCCAATTAAATGAAAATTTAAAACGCGTAAATACTCAAAATGACCAAATTTATTAATAAAATTAGTCATTAAACTCGTTAAACAATTGTTTTATTTAGATGAAATGGTCACTGGAAAACGGGTCCTCTAGAAACGTCAACTTCAAGCGGTTATATTATATCTCAATTAACTATAGATACTACAGTTTAAGAGTTTAGGATCTGTAGATGTTGTAATGTTTTAGAAATAAGTCTCTTCTGCTCACCAAGACTGTATTTATTTGTTCAATGATACAGAAAGACAGTAATATTGTTAAATATTATTACAAAATAATGTAAATTATTCCTGTGATGAAAAAGCTGAATTTCCAGCATCATTACTCCAGTCTTCAGTGTCACATGATCCTTCAGAAATCATTCTAATATGCTGATTTGCTGCTCAAGAAACACTTGTGATCATTATCAATGTTGAAACAGTTGAGCTGATTTATATTTTGTGGGAACTGCATGACACTTTTTATTTCCAGGATTTTTGAGGAACAGAAAGTTCATAATGGCATTTATTTGAAATGGGAATCTTTTGTAGCATTATAAATGTCTTTACTGTCACTTTTAATCAACGTAATGTGTCCTTGCTGAATAAAAACATGAATTTCTTCCTAAAATAAAAATCTGACCCCTTTTGAACAGTAGTGTATATGGCTACAGATTTAAGCTCTGTAAACTAACAGTTAATGCAAAAACAAACATACAGCACAGTCAATGCGGTCCATTTCTCAAATAAATTACTGGCTGAATCTGTCAGAGCAGTTAATTGACATCTGACTCACTGCTGGATGTTTACATTCATGTCATATAAGACTCGTCTTCACCCAGTGTGGCCTTTCAAAGATTTACACTAAATAAAGACATGAATGCAGAGGAAGTCTGGGAAACACTTGTGCTGCAATGCAGCAGCCCTGGAACAGAAAGTGCTCATGTTCTCGCAGCTAGCGCACTAAAGTCAGCCGGAGCGCTTCAGAGTGTGTGTCTTCTGTAGTTTCCTGTTCTGCAAAACTGCAGCACGCTCGGCTTTTAGAGAGACACCTCATTGTGGCGATTTCCTTTCCTTACATGGTATTGGCGTGCTAAATGCACAAAATCACACTCACAACAGAACTGAATCACTATCAGCTTGCTTTGACACATGAAACATGCATCTGCAAAAGACCAACCACAGTTCGTTGCATTTTTTTTTTCTTTTTGTCAAGCTTTAACAAATCCAGGGTGCAACAAGTTAACTAGCTTTGTAGCAGATTTTTATCAGAAATACAATTTGCATTGCCCTATGAATTCCACAGAGCTGAAATGTGGATGGAATTGCGGAATCCAGGTTGAGGAAAAAAAAGAAGCAGCAATTTTTTTTTATTTTAAGAAAGGAATGTCATGGAATTGTCAAAAAAAATCAAATAAATCATAACTAAAACATCACAATTTATCACAGCAAATCAAAATAAAACCGGAAGTCCCCCCCCAAAAAACTAGAACACATTGAGCACTACTATTGTTCAAATTTGAATAAATTATGAAATTGTTAAAGTTTAACAAGTTCAGCTGATTCGATATTGTTTTTGATTATTAAAATGAAATTAAACCATTAAACAGAATCCAGGACAGATCTCACATGATGGCAGTAATTATGGAGGATTACAAATCATAAATAAAAATGACAAAATTAATCAAATTCAGCATTAGACAAGATCGCTTTAATTATGATCATCAGTGAAAACAGGCTCTTCAGAAATGTTGATTATCAACCTCAGGAGGATGGATTTTATTAATATTGAATATTACAGACAATACTGCTATAACGTTTGGGGTCTGTAAGGTATTTTCTAATGTTTTTGAACGAAGTCTCTTATGCTCACCAAGGCTGCATTTATTCGTTTAAAAATACAGTAAAAATAACAGTTTTCTATTTAAATATATATATTTAAAATGTCATTTATTCCTTTGATCAAAGCTGAATTTTCAGCATCATTACTCCAGTCTTCAGTGTCACACGATCCTTAAGAAATCATAATAATATGCTCAAAAAACATTTCTGTGATACCACCACTTTTTTTTTCAGGATTCTTTGATGAACAAAATCAGTAGTAGTAAATACTTCTTACATTGTTACAAAAACGTTTGATCAATTTAATGCACCCTTTGCTAAATAAAAGTATTCATTTCTTTCCATCAAAAATGGCTATTTTATATTTTTGGCACATATCTAAACCCTTTTTAAAAACCTTTGTTATTTTCGAAGCAATAAATGATCAAAACAACAATTAAAAAACAGTTAATTGCTGATTTCATACTTGGTTATGTTCCTTTAGGAGCCGTCTTCAGTGTCACACGATCCTTAAGAAATCATAATAATATGCTCAAAAAACATTTCTGTGATACCACCACTTTTTTTTTCAGGATTCTTTGATGAACAAAATCAGTAGTAGTAAATACTTCTTACATTGTTACAAAAACGTTTGATCAATTTAATGCACCCTTTGCTAAATAAAAGTATTCATTTCTTTCCATCAAAAATGGCTATTTTATATTTTTGGCACATATCTAAACCCTTTTTAAAAACCTTTGTTATTTTCGAAGCAATAAATGATCAAAACAACAATTAAAAAACAGTTAATTGCTGATTTCATACTTGGTTATGTTCCTTTAGGAGCCGCTGCTACATTCATGTGCGTGTTACCCCCAAAGCGCCCTTCAAGTCATCAAGAAGAGAAATTCCACTTGGCCGCCAACAGCGTAACTATTTCTATAAATCCAACCACTTGTTTCAAACAAAGTAAAGGCCTGCCAGCTATTCTCACAAACAGTTGTAATGAGGACCACATATGAACGGACACAAGATACGAGCCGAGAAAGCCAGTGAACAACAAGGGAATGCACATGTGTACTAGAACAGCCTGCAGGTCGTGTATATCGAAGACAGATGTTGTTTGCGTAACACTTGCGTAAGACCCTCTTTGAGCAGACTGCAGGACTGGTGAACGAGCTTGTCTCATGAAAACCCACAAAGTAGTTTTCTGTGCTATCCCTTATCATTAAAATGACTGTAAACTTGAAAATGACACATTGTAATCAATAAAAGAGCCTAACAATCTAGCATTGTGAAAGCTGTCCTCTTATAGTTTTGGCAGGGGATGTTTTTGGCCACGGTCAGGCAGGAACTCAGATAACACTGCATGTCTTTTTCCATTCTGGGCCTCTGCGCACCCCTGACAGAGACAGAGAGAGGCCGTTTTTCATCAGCGAGCTCTGGCGCACTGCTCCAGCGGCTGGGGTTTGAAGTTCAGGATCAGAAGCCTGACAGACACATGATGGGTTGCCATGTTCCTATTAGCACTAAACCAAGCGTGTCCAATCTCCTTACTGCACAGTCCAGATTCATCCTATCTAACCAGAAGTTTCGAGTGATGCTGAAGACATTAGCTATGTTTCCATCCACCTATTTTTATGCGAACTTTGGAATATCACATAAAAAAAAAAAACGCAAGATGGAAATGCCAAGATGCGCATAAATTCTAAAAATGCGCATTAAAAAAAACATATGCGCACAATTGAGTAGGATAAACTTTTTATCTGATAAGAAAAAATGCACAAACTACGATGGAAACACATTTACCGTGAAAATTCCACCATGCGCATTGACTATCCACCTATTTTATGCGCATTTTGGAATATTGCTATAGCGTCTGGACCAATCAAACACACCATTTTTCATTAGATTTAACAAATCAGTTATTCATTATAAGAAAAAATGCACATAAACTACAATGGAAACACATTTACTGAATAAATTCCACCACGCGCATTGACTATCCACCTATTTTAATGTGCATTTTGGAATATTGCAAAAAAAGAAAAACGCTGGATAGAAACGCCAAGATGCACATAAAATCTAAAAATGCGCATAAAAAAAAAATACGTATGTGCACAATTGAGTAGGATAAACTTTTTATCTGATAAGAAAAAATGCACATAAACTACAATGGAAACACATTTACTGAATAAATTCCACCATGCGCATTGACTATCCACCTATTTTATGCGCATTTTGGAATATTGCATAAAAAGAAAAAACGCTGGATGGAAACGCCAAGATGCACATAAAATCTAAAAATGCGCATAAAAAAAAAATACGTATGTGCACAATTGAGTAGGATAAACTTTTTATCTGATAAGAAAAAATGCACATAAACTACAATGGAAACACATTTACCGATAATGAAAATAATCAACAACGATTCTCATTATCGATTAGTCGGGTCTGCCCACGGTGCACGTCCAACTTCAGCCGGTCGCGTCAAATTACAGCACTGAATAGCGCATTTCTATCAGGGTTTCTACAGACATGAACAAGTTAAATTTAAGATTAAATTTTTAATACCACCTTATATGAAATTTAAGACCTAAACATGTAATGGAAATACACATTTTATTACATACATATATGTAATATTTAATGTGTTTAAAAAGAAAACAAAATATCATTGCTGTAATAAATTATATTTATTACTACGATATACAGT
>NW_015632746.1:619154-623349 GCF_001515625.1 Sinocyclocheilus rhinocerous
GACAGTTGACCCTGAGAGGTCAAGTAAATACTTACAGCGGATCTAAATATTTATAATTAATTATAACTAGTTATGATTAATTATTCATATTTCCCCTTTGAGCTGATTCGCTACATTGCATAAAAAGAAAAAATGCTGGATGGAAACGCCAAGATGCACATAAAATCTAAAAATGCACATAAAAAAAAAAACGTATGCACACAATTGAGTAGGATAAACTTTTTATCTGATAAGAAAAAATGCACATAAACAGGGGAAAAATGCATACTTTTCAACATACTTCTCAACTAAACTAAAGGCGCAAGTAATTCATTATATATGAAAATTATTATATTCAGTGGCTTCTCCCTAGTTTTCTTAGAGATATTTAGTGCCAGTTTATCAGGAAGTGACGATTTTTGTTCTCTTTGACTCGTTGGATGGAAACGGTGCTTTATTCGCAAATGTTTTATGCGATATTCCAGTTTTGCGCATAAGTTAAATTTGCATCTTTGGATGGAAACATAGCTACTGATTAGCTGCTTCAAGAGTGTTTTTAACAAAACAAAAATAAAATTATTTCTTGTCTTTCCCAATGTTCTCATCAAAACAATGTACAAATTGTGCTTTAGCACTACAACATTATACAAATAAAATTGCAGAAAATGTTTGTGCACAGCTTGGAAGCAGCAACTCAAACAAACAAACCAAATTATATTAATAGTAACATGTAAAAGCATTCAAAGGACAGCATTTTATTAAAGCTGCAGTCCGTAACGTTTTTGTGTTTAAAATTTTGAAAATGTATATAATGAGTGAGTACATCATGAATCCATTTCCCAAACCATGTTTTTGGCTTATTCTGAATCATTACAGTACACCTACAATAAGTTTTTATATTCAGACTATTTTAGACTGGTTCTGATAGGAACTGCTGTGGAGTAGCCCAGTACCTGTGTGATTCATCATAAGCCCTATTCGCACGGGATTAGTATTACCTGGTGACCTCCAGTCATTTGTAATAATTGCGGAGGTTGTCTGTGATCTTAATCCCATGCGAATCGGCCATGTCTGTAATTTGTAAAGTAAAAATTCCTCCGCAAATGACCTACCATATTTCACAAGGTCCCCAGATAATACTAATCCCGTGCGAATAGGGCTATAGACATACATAAACAGAGAGAAGTAGCTCCGGCTACAATGTTCTTCTGCAAGATGCATGCAGTTCTGTTTATTAACCACTAGAGCACCAAAAGTTACAGACTGCAGCTTAAATCCTTGTAATTATATGAGAACAGGGACGTCCACAACACAACTATAAGGTTAAAGACAAAGAGGAACAATATTGTAGGAATCACTTTCAGAATGCTTTTTTTCCAACTGATGAACGATGAAAACATTTGACAGCATAGGCGGAGGTGAACCAACTCCAGGGTAAGGCTAAAAGCAACCAAATCTATTAACTACAAACATCATAAACCTGTCTTTTTAGGCAAGAACCAGACATGGGTGTCATGTAGGCCAGTTATATATATATATAGTATAGTATAGTATATCAGTCTGGTGAGTAAACAAAAAAAATGTACTAGCCAATGGCGCTTCAATTGCCAAGGTGTCCGTAGAGGGTTGTGCACCCAAAATCTTTGTTTTGGAGTCTTTGTATTATAATTAATTTGTAAAGATATTGCAAGTTCTAGTAAACCCCCTATAAAATCCAACAACTAACAAGCAGTATTTTAACATACCAGTCAGAATTATTTCACTATTAAATTTTTCTGTTGAGCTCCATCTGGTTGCAAGATATTTGGATTCAAAATGCATTTGTGATATTACAATTTATAGATTCGTTGCTCGTAATTTAACATTAAAATAAAAATGTTTAATTTGAGGGAAGCAGAACAGAAAAGCACCAGTGTGTAATAAAAAAAAGCAGCTCATGTCCCTTCTGGAACTGGCAAAAGTTAATTAAGACAGACAAAGTACAATCTGTTTCTGCTGAAGAATCAGCAAAACATGAAAACAAGGTCCCTGCAGCAAGTGCAGTTCAGCGAAACGCATTTATGCCCAGATTACATCAAGTCAGCTACCAGAGTAAACCAGTACAAACACCATTATCCATTTGGCAGTCGTCTCAATGTTAATACACACAAGGGAGCGCAGGGTAATTTCACACAGCTGAGTGTGATGGACTAGCCATTTAACATGGTTGTAACAATTATTGCCTAAACATGGGCAGCATAACCAAGGGAAACAACAACAGGTTGTTGAAAACAAAGCAGAGCGAGCTGTCACAGCCAGTTCACGCACTCGACGGTGAAAACGGCTTGAATTTGACATTGGCACCACCCACTTCTCCATTCAGTTCTGTCCGGCTGAGCTAAATTCACTCTAATTAGGGATTATCCAGAACTAATATCAGCAGGGAAGCCTGAGCAAGACTAACATATTAGTCTAGGGTTTACAAAGCCTGAGATTAGGCTCGTTACTGACCAACAACGAAACCCAATACGATTTTGTAGTCAAGATTAGTGCTAATTAACGGGGGGTGGGGGGAGTGTCGGTAAGAGCTGTGGGATGTCAAACGGCGCCAGGTAAAGAGGATTTACCTGACAAACCTAATCAGTCTCCTCAAGAGACTCGGTTATTCTCAGGTTCACACGGAGTACAGCAAAGACCTGTGAAGTTAATTTGATTCTGCATTGATAGTACGACTGGAAATGGACCTGCAATGTAGATGCTATAATTAATTTGATGAAGAAAAAGCAAGGCTGTTCAATACTATGAGGTCTGTAACAGAAAACTATCCATTAACAGTGCCGTTCATCTCAAGTGCAGTAGCTTGGCTGAGCTCCTTCAAGTACGGACACAAAACTGTGTTGGAAAATAGGTCTTTTTAGGTGTACAAACAACTGGCAAAAAGTCATAGGCCTACATGATAAAGTACTGTGGTAACTAGGGATGTAACGGTATGAAAACTTCATATCACGATTATAGTGACCAAAGTTATCACGATTATCAATATTATCACGGTTTTGTTAAAATTAGATGAAAACGTTCAAAAAGAACTGATACACACACTGAAAACATTTCAATAAGTTTTATATTTGAAAATCAACAAACAACAAATACAATTAGCAGCTATATGCACTTTTTTTAGCATAAACATTAAATTAACATTAACATGAAGCCCTAATAATAATAATAATAATAATAAATCACTTATATATCATGTGATCTTCGGTTAGGAGATCTTGTGATGCTTTTTAAAGCAAAGTTGGGGTTGATTTCGAGTTCACATACAAACATAAATAGAATAGGCTAATTAAATTTGACGACCAGACCACCGATTTGGTCCTCTTAGATGGCTGAAAAATCTCCCGAGCGCTGTCACTGCCTTCCACCATTTCCTCTCGTGCAAAAAACAACAACAACAACATTGCATGCTGCTTCTGCGTCAGACTGATGCTGGCTGGACAGGATTTACCGCGAGTTTTTAAAATCACGATAATCAAACACAGTTTTGATGATAATTAAATTTTAAACGATAATACTAACCGTCAGGGCATTTTATCGTGATTTATCGTGAAACCAGTAATCGTTCCATCCCTAGTGGTAACTTTATCCTTTATAAGTGTCAAAGTAAACTACTCTAATGCTAAAGCAGAAGCCTTCTGGATATTAATATTGATATACAAGGCGATCTTACAGCCAGGAAACTGTAGCTAAGGAGAGCACTCGTGTTAATTAAACAGCAGGTCTGATCCGCTGGGAAAGGGAAAGCGAGACTCTCACTAGATGCTGCTTTATTTTCCAGACATGACTATTTTTCAATCTGTTGACAAGGCCCAGACTAAAAAAATGAGCCATTGGCTCTTCATTTGAAACATTTAAGCCAACTTTTCATTAACTTTGACAGTCCAGAAGTTGTTCATTCCCAACAGAAAGTAGAACAGGAGTTGCGTGGAGTTCCAATCATATGTAGAATTTTCAAATCAGATTTGAGCATTGAGCCTTTGAAACATTTGCGTCAATATTGTAGGGCTGTCAAAATGGCTGGAAAACTAAATTCGAATTTTGTACTTAAATATGATCAAAATTCGAATTATATTCGAATTTAAAATGCATAATTTCAGTTAGGGTGAAAAAAAGCTTTTGGCTTCTCTTCTGAGGCAACAAGAGGGCGCATCGAGCAAAATATTGCTAATGCACGTTTATT